>NW_003852775.1:52145-65334 GCF_000181295.1 Otolemur garnettii
GATAGTATGACTCTGACAAAGGCTTGATAACTCGGATCTGCAGAGAACACAAATTAATAAACAAAAAAGGAGCTAACAATCCCTCCTATCACTGGGCAAGAGGCACGAGTAGAACCTTCTCTAAAGAAAACAGATGAATGGTAACAAACATATGAAAAAAATTCTCATTGTCCCTAGTCATCAGAGAAGCACAAATCGAAACCACCCTGAGATATCATCTAACAGCTGTAAGATTAGGCCACATCACAAAGTCCTCAAGTTGAGATGGTGGCATGGATGTGGAGAGAGGGAAACACTTTTCAACGGTTGGTGGGAGTATAAACTAATAGTTTCTCTGGAAAGAAGTATGGAGTGTCCTCAAATTAGATCTCCCATTTTACCCCACAATCTCACTACTAGCCATTTACCCAGAAGAAAAAAGTTATGGTATTATAAGGACATTTACACTGGATTTATCACAGCTCATTTTACAATTGCCAAAATGTGTAAACAACCTAAATGCCCATCAAATGAGAAAGGGATCAACAAATTGTTATATACGCATACTGTGGAATACTATTCATCCATAAATAGATGATGATGTCACATCTTTTGTATTATCCTAGAGGGAATCAAAACACATTCTTAGTAAAGTATCACAAGAATGGAAAAGCAATTATCCAATGTACTCAATACTAATATGAAGCCAGTGGATAATCCAATGCATGCCCACATAGGAGAAAAACTCAATTCAATTCAAGTTGGGGGAGGGGAAGAGTGGAGGCATGGTGGGATATGGAGTGCTCCCACTGAATTGGCACAGTGTGAGGGTTGCTTTGCACACATTTTGAGTGTATAACAAAGCCACAAGAGGGAATCTATCAAAATCAAATACTTTGATCTCCTTGTTTATACCCTCACATTAACCTTAAATAAAAAAAATAGCACAAGGAATTTCTGTTGTAATTAAATAATTCTATGTCTTCTATGTCTCACTTGTTATGGTTATTACTCAACTATATATGAAATAAAATTGCCTAGATATGTATGCAAACACATAAGTAAAGGCAAGTTAAAACTGTTTAAAATTGAAGATGATTGTAGTCTAGCTAGAAGTATACCAATGTCAAATTTCTAGCTTTGTTTCTATACTAGAGCTCTAAAGTATGTCATCATTGGGGAAACTGTGTATAGGGTACATGAGCCTTCATATATTGTTTTTCAACTTCATATGAGTTTATAAAATAAAAGTTTTGCAAAAATTAAGTGTACAAATAAATATTGCCCAGATTAATAAAATAATCCACAGAGCTGGAAAAGTATTCTTTTCTTGTTTTTCTTTTTCTTTTCTTTGAGATAGAGTCTTACTTTGTCACACTTGGTAGAGTGCCTTGGCATCATAGTTCACAGCAAAACCTCCAACTCTTGGGTTCAAGTGATTCTCTTGCTTCAGCCTTCCTAGTAGCTAGAGACTATAGGTGCCCTCCACAATGCCTGGCTATTTTTTTGTTGTTGATGTTTAGCAGGCCCAAGTTGGATTTGAACCCACCAGCCCAGGAGCATGTGGCCATGTGGCCAGCACCCTAATCATGGAGGCTCCCAACCAGGAGAAATTATTCTTAATAAGTACTTCTGACAAAGAAGATAATTCAGAATGTACAAAGTACTCACACAACTCAATAACAAACCCATAACAATGAACAAAAGCCATGAATAGAAAATTCACAAAATACAATCTAATAAATGTTTAAAGAGTACTCATCATCATTAGCAATCACAGATATGAAAATTAAATTATAATGAAATATCATTCCTCACTCACTAGCATGTCTAAAATTAAAATGACTGAAAGTACCAATAATTTCTGAGGATGTGGAGTAAGTGGACTCCCATATATTTCAGTGATATTGTGAAATTATATAGGCGCTTTGGAAAACTATTTTGCAATTTCATATAAAGTTAATTATATACTTACTGTATGACCTACTAGTTTTACTACTAAATATTTACTCAATAAAAATGAAACATTTATTTATACATAAATCTTTATAGCAGTCTCCTTTGTAATTGCCAAACACCAAAAACCCAAATGTCCAGCAATTGACTGGATAAACAAGTTGTGGTATATTTATACAATTGGATATCGTTCATTATTAAATGAAATGAGCTACTGATACAAACAACAAAAAATATGGGTGAATCACTAAAAAATTATTCTGAGCCAAAGAAATGAGGCATAGGAGATCACATATAAATTGTTAGAACAGGGAAAAATAATCTATATAATACAAAGCATATTGATGACTGCCTGGAGTCTGGTAGGAAAACTGACTGCAAAGGGGGAAGAAGTAACTTTTCATGATGATGGAAACATTTCATATCTTGATGTGGATGATTGTATACATTTTCAAAAGGTGTATAATTTTCAAAACATTCAGAGTAAGATGAGTGCACCTTACTGTATGCAAGTTATGCCTTATAACATTGACATAAACATTTTATTAAAATGTTTTAGTGAATATAGGGCACAGTACCACTAATATTTATGAAGATTAATATCAGAGTTGGTCTATTTTGAGCAAAGTTCAAAACTATTGAAACATGGTGTAGTATATCGTGTGTGCTTTTAGGCTTTTAAAATTTGTAAATGTAACCAGAATCAAAATATCTGAATGGTCACTACAGACATTTCTCATAGCATATAGTGAAATAAGATCAAGAAGCTCATTTTACTCTGATGTCCACTTTGATTAACAAAGTTCACAATTGTGGGGATGGAAAAATGCCCATTCATGATTTATTAAAAAGATGACAGAATACAATATGGTTGAAAACTAACCTAGGAAGGACTCACTGAGATATCACAACTTGTAGTTGCTTTGAATACTTGCGCAGTTGAAAATGCTTATATACATACACTTATTTGCAATTTTAATGTTCCTAAATAATTCCCCCTGCCAAGTCCTATTTTCATTTTTCTACTGACTTGTTCTTCCTTTTCCTTATTTTCAGAAAAATCTGTTTCTATAATAAACACTGTAATTATTTATTTGTAACAATTGTTTCAAATATTACTGCAAGTTGGTCTTGCATGTCTCTATCAAGTTTGTTTATATTGATTTTAATGTAAAGTAGATTTTATTTTTAATGTTGTCTGATCTAATGTTATTTAATTTTATACTTTTATGCCTACATTAAGTAATGGTGGAAACTGATGTTCAAACCCATCTCCCACATAATAGAAATCAATATTTTGTAAAATATACATTTTGATAAGTGACTATATGACAGCCAATGTGATAGAAGCAGAAAGGACATGCCATTCAATTTCTGAATAATATTCTTTATAAAGAAAGTTGATTGATTTCCGATCTCTCTTTTCATTCTCTCTAAAGGTTGGAACAAAAAGGTAATGGTAGTAAAGATAATTTCAACTGAATGAAGACCACATAGTGGTTCTCAACCTTCCTAATGCCATAAACCTTTAATACAGTCCAAAAGGGTTGTGACCCACAGGTTGAGAACTGCTGAAAGATAACTGAGTACACAGACAAAACATAGAATGGTTTGCTTTCTTAGTTCTTTAGATTAAGAAGTAGCCTTCTGGGTGGTACCTGTAGCTCAGTTGGCAGCATGCTGGCCACATACATTAAGGGTGATGGGTTCAAACCCAGATCCAGCCTCCTAAACAACGACAACTGCAACCAAAGAAATAGCCAGGCATTGTGGCAGGTGCCTGTAGTCTCAGCTGCTTGGGAAGCTGAGGCAAGAGAATCACTTAAGCCCAAGAGTTTGAGGTTGCTGTGAGCTGTGATGCTATGGCACTGTGATGACAGGGTGACAGCTTGAGACTATGTCTCAAAATAAAAAAAGAAGTAGCCTTCTTGCTTTCACCACTTTATAAACTATACTATAAAAGTAGCATTATCAAATTAAAAGAAATATATAAATAGCTAATAGCAAAATTATTATATGTTGTGAACAGGAAGAGCACTACATTATAAACATTAATGCCAAAAAATAAAAATATGATGAAATACTTACATTTACTATTGAATAAATAAAAATACTTCACCATCAATTAGTTATTATTTTTTATCTAGTAAAAAGTGAAGGATGAATTGCACCTAGTATTAATATAAGTTCAGAACTAGAGGATGGGAGACCACTGCCCCAAGCAGGGGTCCTGCTGTAGGCTATCTACAAATGAGCAGGGAACAAAAGACCGCTTATTTTACCTCGCTGAAGAGAGCTGATAAACTCCAGATCTCTTTCTCCAGGGAGGTCCCATTTATGAACCTAGACACTACCCCACCAGGTATAAAATTGAACAGATATTTTCCCCCACAAGTCCAAACTGCCAGTCCACCCTTTCCCCCTCGCATGATGGTCTGAAGTTCTGCCCCCTGCAGAGAACAGAGTGTTGGTCTTGTCCTGAGAGAATGGGGCATAGTGTGGACCCCCAACCATCAGGAAGGAATCTGTGAGTAATGGGGAAGAAAGAGGGTGTGGGAAGATAAGAATACTCTGTGGGAGGAGGAGCAGTCCCCTGGTTATGACTATGCCAGGCCAGTGGTAGTGTTGATCCTCAGTTTGGGCTGTGTCTGGTGGGACAGGGTGCACAACCCTCAGCTCTGATGGCAGTCAAAGCGGGAGAGTGGTTGCACAGTGTGGACTGAGTTCAGCAGACAGGGCCAGTCCCCAGCACCTGCTGGGCCTGTGAGCAAAGGCTTGATAGGTGTAGACTGTAATCTAAGGGCAAGGGCATGGCCCCCTGATTACAACAGAACCCTTGAGCAGTGGCTTACTGGGTATGAACCAAGACCAGAGGGCTAGGGTGTGGTCCACTGTCCACAGCAGGGCTGGTGAACAGAGGCTTACCAGGTGAAGACTGAGACCTGTGGGTGGAGTGAAGTGTCCTGACTGCAACAGTGCCTGAGAACAGAGGCTTGCCAGGCAGTGAACTGAGACTGGCAGGCGGGGGCATGGTCCCCTGTCTCCAACTGGTCTGGCAAGCAGAGGCTAGCTGGATGTGGACTGAGAATGGTGAGTGGGGGTGTGGCCTCTGGTTCCAACTGGGCCTGTGAGCAGAGAAGTAGACAACAGTGTGGACTGAGTCTGGTGGGTGGGAGTGTGGATCTCTGGCTCCAACTGTGCTGTTGGAGACCCCTGAATCCCTCTCTATTGGGGAGGGTTTGTACTGCCTGAGACAATTTGGTTGGAACCCGTGTCTGGGGCTGCCCACTTGGGGACATTCTGAGGTTGACCTTCGAAGTTCTGTAACAGAAAACAACTGAAAGGTGGGGACTGGGCACCACAGCTGTTTGTATCTCTACACAGTCGAGATTTAAACCTAATACTGTGGTTTCTTAGGATAGGGTAGAGGATGGCTGATATCAAAACAGAGCTAGCTTGCACTTTCTCACCAAGTAGGTCCTCAGAGTCTCCAGCCAAAACTCTGAAAGAGGCCTTTGTAAGGTTGTAGGAGATAAGCACAATTACAAAGCCTGGCGCTTTGGTAATGGGATATCTCTACTAGCTGGAAACCCCAATTCAATGTCACCCTACCAGTTCTAACAAACAAATGGTGGAAAATACACATGGTGCAGGTACAACAGAAGAAATCTGGCAACATTAATAACCAGAGTAGATAAACCCCCTCCAAGAAATGATAAAAGAGATATAACTGAAGATATCATGCATAGACAAATGGTAGCAATGTCAGAAATCAAATTCAGAATTTGGATGGCAAATAATATAAATAGAATGGAAGAAAAGATAGAAATTGAATTCCAAAGAGTAGTTCTAAAGTTGTTCCAAGAAATTAATGAATTCAAAAACCAAGTCACCAAAGCTAGGGTCATAATGAGAAAAGAGATAGCAGAGCTCAAGGAAATGAAAAAGTTAGTTGAGGAGCTCCGAAATACAGTGGAATCCCTCAGTAATAAAGTTCACCAGGCAGAAGAAAAGATCTCTGAAACTGAAGACAAAGCTTTTGAACATTCCCAAACACTCAAAGAGGCAGACAAATGGAGAGTAAAAACTCATCATTCTCTGAGAAAGTTGTAGGATCACTCCAAAAGATCAAACATTTGCCTTATAGGAATTCCTGAAGGAGACGAGGATGGTCCTAAAGGTACAGATGCTTTACTCCAAGAGATTTTGGAGAAGAATTGCCCAAGCATTGCAAGAGGTGCAGAAGGTCAGACAGCAGACAGTTTTAGAACCGCCAACAAGATTCAGTACAAATAAAGCATCTCCTAGACATATTGTGATTAACTTTGCCAAAGTTAAGATGAAGGAGAAAATTCTGCAAGCAGCCAGATGTAAGAAAAACATCACCTACAAAGGGAGAAATATCAGAATGACTGCAGATCTCTCAGCTAAAACGTTTCAAGCCAGAAGAAGATGGTTATCAGCCTTCAGTCTCCTAAAAAAAAAAACAACTTCCAGCCCAGGATCCTGTATCCATCTAGACTGAGATTCATTTCTCATGTAGAAATCAAATACTTCAATGATGCAGACATGCCAAAGAAATTTGCCATAACTAACCAGCTGTCCAGGATATTCTCAGCCCTATACTCCACAACAACCAGTACAATGCTCTATCTCCAAAGTAAACTAACCGAGAAATTCTTTAACAAAACCCAACTTCCACAGTGGGGAAAGGAGTAAAAATGTCCACTGGACATCCAAAAATCATTTCACACAAAGCACAACCAGGCTTATCAATTCTCTCAATTAATGTGAACGGTTTAGAGGCACACACCGGCTGACTGGATACACAAACTCAGACCAGATATCTGCTGTATACAAGAATCTCACCTTACCTTAAAAGATAAAAATAGATTCAGAGGGAAGGGATGGACATCTATAATACAGGCAAATGGAAACCAGAAAAAAAGCTGTGGTTGCAATTTTAGCAGCAGCTACAATTGGTTTTTAACTAACAAAGATAAAGAAAGGTGAAGAAGGTCACTACGTATTTTTCAAGGGAAACACTCAATATGAAGGGATTTCAATAATTAACATTTATGAACCCTACCAGAATGCTCCTCAATTCATAAAGTAGACCCTAATGGATATGAACAACTTGATATCTTCCTGCTCTATAATAATTGGGGATTTTAACACCCCTTTGACATTTTGGATAGATCCTCCAAGAAGAAACTAAACAAAGAAATATTAGACTTAAACCTGACCCTAGAACAAATGGACTTTGCAGACCTCTACAGAACATTTCACACCTTATAAAACTGAATATATATTCTTCTCATCAGCCCAGGGGTCATATAGACCCAAAATAGATCATATCCTAGGACATAAGTCTAACCTGAGCAAATTTAAAAGTGTAGAAATTATTCCTTGTATCTTCTCCCACCACCATGGAGTAAAAGTTGAACTCAACAGCAACGGGAATCTTCATGCTCAAAGTCATGGAAGCTAAATGATCTTAGGCTAAATTATAGCCGGATCAAAGATGAGATTAAGAAGAAAATCACCAAATTTTTGGAAAAAATTGATAATGAAGACACAAATTGTCAAAACCTGTGGAATACTGCAAAGGCAGTCCTAAGAGAAAATTTTATATCATTGGAAGCCTTCATTAAGAAAACAGAAAGAGATGAAGCCAACAACTTAATGGATCATCTCAGGCAACTGGAAAAGAAAGAAAATTGCAACCCCAAACCCAGCAGAAGAAAAGAAATAATCAAAATAAGAGCAGAATTAAATGCAATTGAAAACAAAAGAACACTTTAGAAGATCAATGAAACAAAAAGTTGGTTTTTGGAAGATTAACAAAATTGATAAACCTTTGGCCTACCTAACCAGAAATAGAAAGGTAAAATCTCTAATCTCATCTATCAGAAATGAAAAGGGAAAAATAACATCAGACACTTCAGAAAATCCTCAATGATTACTACAAATGTCCCTATTCCCAGAAATATAAAAATCTGAAGGAAATGGACCAATAGAAGCACACCACCTTCCTAGACTCAATCAGAAAGAATTAGAAATCTTGAATAGACCTATATCAATCACTGAAATAGCATCAACAATATGAAATCTCCCTAAAAAGAAAAACCCAGGACCAGATGGCTTCACATCCAAATTCTATCAAACCTTTCAAGAGCAAGTAGTACCTATATTATACAACATTTTTCAAAGTATGGAAAAAGAAGGAATACTTCCCCACACATTCTATGAAGCAAATGTTACCCTGATCCCCAAACCACGAAAGGATCCAACATAGGAAGAAAATTATAGACCAATATCATTAATGAATATTCATGCAAAAATATTCACTATGATCTTAGGAAACAGAATTCAACAACACATCAAATAAATTATACAACATTATCAAGTTGGTTTTATTCTAGGGTTACAGGGTTGGTTCGACATACTCAAATCTATAAATATAATACATCACATGAATAAAATAAGAAACAAAGACCATATGATTCTCTCAATTGATGCAGAAAAAGGCTTTCATGATATCCAACATCCTTTCATGATCAGAATTCTTAAGAAAATAGGCAAAGAAGGGACATTTCTTAAACTGATAGAGGCCAACTACAGTGAACTCACAGCCAATATCATATGGAATGGTGTAAAATTGAAAACATTTCCACTCTGATCAGGAACTAGGCAAGGACGTCCACTGTCTCCACTGCTATTCAACATAGTGATGGAAGTCTTAGCCATTGCAGTCAGGCAAGAGAAGGTGATCAAGGGTATCCAAATAGGGTCAGAGGAGATCAAACTCTCATTCTTTGCTGATGATATGATCCTATACCTGGACAATTCTAGGGACTCAACTTCAAAACTCTTAGAAGTGATCAAGGAATACAGCAGGATCTCAGAATACAAAATCAGTACTTACAAGTGAGTAGCTTTTATATATGCCAACAATAGTGAAACTGAAAAAACAATCAAGGACTCTATTCTTTTTACAAGAGTGCCAAAGAAGATGAAGTATCTGGAAATTTACCTAACAAAGGATGTGAAAGATCTCTATAAGGAGCACTATGAAACTCTTACAAAAGAAATAGCTGAAGATGTTAACAAATGGGAAAACATACCATGCACATGGCTGAGAAGAAGCAACATTGTTAAAATGTTCATACCATCCAAGCAATCTACAGATTTAACGCAATCCTTATTAAAGCACCATGTCATACTTTAAAGATCTTGAAAAAATAATACTTCATTCTATATGGAATCAGAAAAAACCTCAAAGAGCAAATACATTACTCAGAAATAATAACGAATCAGGAGGTATCACATTACCAGACTTCAGGCTATACTATAAATCTAAAGTGATCAAAACAGCATGGCACTGGCACAAAAACAGAGTAGTAGATGTATGGAACAGAATAGAGAACCAAGAGATGAACCCAGCTATTTATCACCATTTGAACTTTGACAAGCCCATCAAAAATATTCAGTGGTGGAAAAACTTCCTATTTCACAAACGGTGCTAGGTTAACTGGCTGGCGACCTGGGAAAGACTGAAACTGGACCCTCATCTTTCACCATTAACAAAAATTTATTCTCAGGAGGCACCTGTGGCTCAAAGGAGTAAGGCACCAGCTCCATATGCCAGAGGTGGTGGGTTCAAACCCAGCCCTGGCCAGAAACTGCAAAAAAAAAAAAATTCTCACTGGATAAAAGGTT
Source organism: Otolemur garnettii (assembly GCF_000181295.1). NCBI lineage: Eukaryota > Metazoa > Chordata > Mammalia > Primates > Galagidae > Otolemur > Otolemur garnettii. The sequence goes on from NW_003852775.1 coordinate 61,803, forward strand.
TAAACTGAAGACATGAAAGTATAAAAATACTAGAAGAGAGTGCAGGGAAAACACATGAAGAAATTGGCCTGGGAGAATATTTTATGAAGAGGAACCCCCCCACCCCAAGCAATTGAAGCAACACCAAAAATACATTACTGGAATTTGATCAAACTGAAAAGCTTTTGCACCACCAAGGGCACAGCAAGTAAAGCAAACAGACAACCTTCAGAATGGGAGAAGATTTTTACAGGTTATGCTTCTGACAAAGGTCTGATAACTAGACTCTGCAGAGAACTCAAACTAATCAATAAGAAAAGAATAAATAACCCCATTTCTATGTGGGCAAGAGACTTGAACAGAAAATTTTCTGATGAAGACAGGTGCATGGCCTACAAACACATGAAAAAATGCTCATTATTCTTAATCATCAGAGAAATGCAAATCAAAACCACTTTGAGATATCATCTAACCCCAGTAAGATTAGCCCAAATCACAAAATCCCAAAACTACAGATGTTAGCGTAGATGCAGAGAGAAGTAAACATTTCTACACTGCCAGTGGGAATGCAAGCTAATATGACCTTTTTGGAGAAAAGTTTGGAGAACACTCAAGGAACTAAAAGTAGACCTATCATGCAATCCTGCAATTCTCTACTAGGTGTATACCCAGATGATCAAAAATTATTTTAAAACAAAGATATTTGCACCAGAATGTTTATTGCAGCCCAATTTATAATAGCTAAAACATGGTAACAGCCCAAGTGCCCATAGACCCATGAAGGGATTAACAAATTGTGTTGTATGTACACCATGGAATACTCTGCAGCCATAAAATAGATGGAGACTTCACATTTTTTATGTTTATCTGGATGGAGGAGTAACATATTCTTCTTAGTAAAGTATCTCAAGAATGGGGAAAAAAGTATCCAATGTACTCAATACTACTATGAAATCAATATATAACCACCTACACACTCATACAAATGGCAAAACATAACTATAGTCCAGAAAGTAGAAGGGAAGAGGAGATAGAGGGGAGAGGAGGGGTGTAGGAGAGGAGGGAAGGTATTTGGGGATCCTCACCTAATGTGCATGATGCAATGGTACATTTCAAAACTATTAAGAAATGAGTATAGTTATGATGGATGTGTTACTTAGTTCAATATGAGCATTTCACATTGTATATTGAAGCAGTATCCTGAACCACATAAATGCATCCAATGTACAAAGTTATTATTTATAAATAATAATTTTAAAAATGAATAAATAAATAAAAATATTAAAAATAAAGTGCTTAATAAGAGGAAGAGCTTAATGAGGCAGTGCCTGTGGCTCAAAAGGGTAGGGCACAGGTCCCATATGCTGGAGGTGGTGGGTTCAAACCCAGCCCTGGCCAAAAAAAAAAAAAAAAGAGAGAGAGCTTAATGAAGTCCTTAACAGACAGCTGTGAAGAAAAAGGGGAACTATATTGATTTTCAGAGATATTTTAAGCACTTTTTATGTGAAGAAAAATCACAAAACAGCAAATGCACAAGCACCATATTTTTATAAAAAACAAGTTATACTTATATAAACAAATATTATTTGCATAGAAAAATTTCTAGGATCTCATATATACAAATGATAACATATGATAACTATTTTGTGTTTGTGTACTGAAATGGAAACAGAAATAAATATTTTTCTAATTTTTAAAATTATATGCATAAGATACTTGATAAGCTTTCTTAAAGCTTTGGTATACTGTGTTTTCATTTTCATTCATTTTGAAATGCTTTTTTTTTCTCCTTTATTTTTTCTTTGAGATAGGATCTCCTTCTATGACCTGGGCTGCATTGAAGTTGCACCATCATAGCTCACTGCAACCTCAAATTCCCGGGCTTAGGCAATCCTCCTTCCTCAGCCTCCTGAGTAGCTGAGACTACAGGCATGCACCATCACGCCTGGCTAATTTTTCTATTTTGGAAAAACGAAGTCTCAGTATTGCTCAGGCTAGCCTTGAACTGGCCTCAAGAGATTCTCCCACCTCAGCCTCCCAAAGTGTTAGAATTACAGGAGTGAGCCACTGCATCTGGACACTTCAAAGTATATTCTAATCTTCTTGAGATATATTCTTTAATCCATTGATCGTTTAAGAATATATCATTTATTTTCCCTCTCAGAACTTTCCTGTCAGCACGTTCAGACCTCACTGCTCCAGCTTTTGGGGCACGTTCCATTCTTTTAGCCTGCTACCAGCAGAGAGAAAAAAAAATTTTTTTTTTAAATCTGCCCCATGAACACCTCGAGGCAAGCAAAAACAATAAATTGTAACTATGAGGAAAATCGTGCACATCCAGGCTGGTCAATGTGGCAACCAAATCGGTCCCAAGTTCTGGGAGGTGATCAGTGATGAAAATGGCATCGACCCCACAGGTACCTACCACAGGGACAGCCAGCTGCAGCTGACTGTGTGGTACAATGAAGCCACAGGTGGCAAATACGTTCCTCATGCTATCCTAGTGGTTCTAGAACCTGGGACCATGGACTTTGTTCGCTCAGGTCCTTTTGGCCAAATCTTCAGACCAGACAACTTTGGTTTTGGTCAGTCTGGGACAGGCAACAACTGGGTCAAGGTCCATGTATATATGAAGGAGGCAAAGTCTCCATCTTTCTTTGTGGCTGTATAGTATTCCATGGTGTACATATACAACCTTTATTAATCCATCCATGGGTTGATGGGCACTTGGGCTTCTTCCATGACGTAGCAATTATGAATTGGGCTGCAATAAACATTCTGGTACTACCTTTGTTGTAGTGCGATTTTTGGTCTTCTGGATATATGCCTAGTAGAGGAATTGTACAGTCAAATGGAAGATCTATTTTTAGTTCTGTAAGTGTTCTCCAGACGTCCTTGCAAAAGTAATGTATTAGTTTGCATTCTCACCAGCAGTGTAGAAGTGTTCTCTTTTCTCCACATCCGTGCCAGCATCTCTGGTTTTGGAATTTTGTAATATGGACTAATCTTACTGGAGTTAGGTGATATATAAAAGTAGTTTTGATTTGCATTTCTCTGATTATTAAGGATGATGAGCATTTTTTCATATGTCTGTAGGCCATGCGCCTGCCTTCTTCAGAGAACTTTCAAGTCCCTTGCCTACCTTGAGGTGGGATCACTTGCTCTTTTCTTGCTAATACATTTGATATATCTGTGGATTCTGGTTATTAAACCTTTGTTGGAGACATAACCTGTAAATATCTTCTCCCATTCTGAGGGCTATCCTCTTGCTTTCCTTACTGTGTTCTTCGCTGTGCAGAAGCTTTTTAGTTTGATGAGGTCCCAGTAGTGTATTTTTGATGTTGCTTCAATTGCCCGAGGGGTCCTCCTCAAAAAATGTTCACCTAGGCCGATTTCTTCAAGTGTTTTACCTACAATTTCTTCTAGTATTTTTATAGTTTCATGTCTTAAGTTTAAAGCTTTAATCCAGTGAGAGTCTAACTTAGTTAATGGTGAAAGGTGTGGGTCCAGTTTCAGTCTTCTACAGGTTGCCAGCCAGTTTGCCCAGCACCAT
>NW_003852775.1:66670-71354 GCF_000181295.1 Otolemur garnettii
TCTTTTTCTATGTTTTGGAAATGGTTAAGTAATATAGGTACTAGTTCTTCTTTAAAGGTTTGGTAGAATTCTGACGTGAAGCCATCTGGTCCTGGGCCTTTCTTTTTAGGGAGATTTTGTATAGTTGATGCTATTTCAGAACTTGATATACGCCTGTTCAACATTTCCACTTTATTCTGGCTAAGTCTTGGAAGGTACCGTGCTTCCTATTATTGGTCAATTTCCTTCAAATTTTCATATTTATGTGAATAAAGTTTCTTTTAATATTCATTAAAGAGGTTTTGAATTTCTACCAAGTCTGTTGTTTCTTCATCTTTATCATTTCTGAATGATGAAATTAGAGATTTTACTCTTTTTTGCTTGGTTAGGCTGTCAAAGGTTTATCTATTTTATTGACCTTTTAAAAAAATCAACTTTTTGATTTATTGATCTGTTGCATAATCGTTTTGTTTTCAATTTCATTTAATTCTGCTCTAATTTTGGTTATTTCTTTTCTTCTGCTGGGTTTGGGATTGGAATGGTCTTCCTTTTCCAGTTGCTTGAGATGTCCCATTAAGTTGTTAACTTCTACTCTTTCCATTCTCTTGAGGAAGGCTTACAGTGCTATAAATTTGCCTGTTAGGACTGCTTTCTGGCATCCCAGAGGTTCTCATAATTCATGTCTTCATTATCGTTTTTTTCAAAAAAATGATAATTTCCTTTTTGATATTGTCTCTGATCCAGCTATCATTAAACATAAGGTTATTTAGCTTCCATGTTTTTGTATGAGTCTGCAGATTCCTGTTGTTACTGGCTTCAACTTTTATTCCATGAAGGTCTGAGAAGATGCAAGAAATAACTGCTATTATTTTAAAATTGCTATGGTTAGACTTGTAACTTAAGATGTGATCAATTTTGGAGTATGTTCCATGGGCTGATGAGAAGAATGTGTATTAAGTTTCATTAGGATGAAATGTTCTGTAGATGTTTACTAAATCCAAATGTTGAATGGTTAAGTTTAAATCTACAATTTGTTTGCTTAGCTTCTTATTGGAGGATCTATCCAACACTGCCAAAGGAGTGTTAAAATCTCTGACTATGATGGAGCTGGAAGAAATCAAGTTGCTCATACCTATTAGAGTATCTCTTATAAATTAAGGTACATTCTAGTTGGGTGCATAAATATTAATAATTGAAATTTCATCATATTGAGTATTACCCTTAACAAATATGAAGTGACCATCCTTATCCTTGCTTACTGTTGTTGGTTTAAAGCCTATTGTGTCTACAAATAAAATTGCAGCACCTGCTTTTTTCTGATTTCCATTTGCCTCAATTATAGATGACCACCCCTTCACCATGAGTCTATATTTATCTTTTAAGGTAAAATGAGATTCTTATATGGAGCAGATATCTGGCTTAAGTTTTTGTATCCAGTCAGCCAACCTGTGCCTCTTTAGACTATAATTTAAGCCATTCACATTAATTGAGAATATTGATAAGCCCGGTGAAATTTTGGGTATCGAGTTTTTCAAAAGTCCAGAGAACAGTTTTAATCCTTTTGCCACTGTGGAAGTTGGAATTTGATCAAAAGTTTCCAAGTGAGTTTACTTTTGTGGTGGAGGATTGCACTCGCCTTTATGCAGGATAGGTCTGAGAATATCCTGGAGAGCTATTTTAGTTATGGCAAATTTCTTCAACATGTGAATGTCATTGAAGTATTTAATTTCTCCATCATAAATAAAACTCAGTTTAGCTATATACAGAATCCTGGGTTGAAAGTTATTTTGTTCTATGAGATTAAAAGTTAATGTCCACCCTCTTCTAGCCTGAAAGATATCAGCAGAGAGATCTGAAGTCATTCTAATATTCTTCCACTGTAGGTTATGGTTTTCTTATGTCTGGCTGCTTTCAGAATTTTCTCTTTCATATTAACTTTAGTAAATTTAATTATGATGTGCCTGGGGGATGTCTTATTCGGGTTGAGTCATGCTGGTATTCTGAAACTGTCTGCTATCTGAATTTCAGAATCTCTTGGCATGTCTGGAATGTTCTCTTGCATAATTTCATGAAGAAGAGCCTCTGTATTTTTGTTAAGCAACTTTGTCACCTTCAGGAATTCCTATAAAGTGAATATTAGTTTTCTTCAAATTATCTCTGAGTTCTCTGAGAGAATGATCCATTTTTGCTCTCCATTTCTCTTCCTCTTTGAGTTTTTGGGTGTGTTCAACAGCTTTGTCTTTAATGTTAGAGATCTTTCTTCTGCCTACCCCATTCTGTTATGGAGGGATTCTACTGTATTTTTCAGATCTTTGAGGGCTGCAAACTTTTGCCTCAGTGTCTCAAAATCTTTTGTGACTTTTGTCTTTTAATTCATTGAATTCTTGAAATGCTCCTTGAAATTCTAATTCCAACTTTGCCTCCATTCTATTAATCTTATTTGAAATCCAAATTCTGAATTCAGTTTGTAACATCTCAGCCATCTGTTTATGAATGGGATCTTCAATTGCATCTGCCATCTCCTTCCTTGGGGGTGTTGATCTACTCTGGTTATTCATGTTACCAGAGTTTTTCTACTGATTTCACCCCATGCTTACTTTACACTGTTTGGCTAGATATGCAGATAAGGAGAAGTTGGGTTGGGTGCTCTAGGAGTAGTGATTAACTAGCCTTTTGCCCAAAATCTGGGACTGGTGTCTGTACCTTTTGTCCTAGAGCTTTCCCAAGGACCTGTACTGTGCTATGGCCTGAGAAATTGGAGACCTGCTTGGTGTGGTGGGGCTAAGTGGCTCTGTCTTGTTTTCAGCTGATCTCTGTCCTACTCTAGTGAATCAGTTACTCTGGGTTGAAATCTCAGCTGTGGTGAGATACCAGCAATTAAATCACCCCACCAGCCACAAGCAACAATTGGTACAGGAAAATCAAACCTTACCACAAACACACACCCAGGGTACCATTTTGGATGAATCTCAGGTGATTAGCCCAGTTCAAGAGATCCAAATCAATTGTTCCAGTCAGCACCAATCTCAGGTGGGAGAGTTCAAAAGTTCTCCAGCAACTAGATAGCAGGGGTCTCTTGGCAGCTCAAGTATGACTTGCTCCAGTGCTCCTTGAGGTTAGAAGGACCCACTCAGAAAATATAGTCTGGAAAGGTTGATGCTTCCTTCCCCACCTTGCACCTCTGTCACACCCAGTCACTGGTAACCCTACAGGACTGTGACCCAGTTTCCTCCAATGAGCAGATGCTCCAGTGGTTTATGACTGCCTGAGTCACAGGTAGATCTATGTATCCTGAGCCAGGCTGTAGCTCTCTGCCACTATCTGACAGGGGGAGGTGAGGCCTGACAACTTCAGGTGCTTAATGGAAGCTGTGGCAGTTCATTCAGTTCCAGCTCCACCCCTGATTGATGTTGCTGGCAGAACAGGACAGAACAACTTTGCAGAATTTGTTTCTGTCCTGGATATATTCCCCTGCAGATCAGACACTGCTTGAGTTGACAGAAACCACTACTGAGCCCCAGGTAACAGCAAGCAGTTAGAACTCACACTCAGCTGTCAGTTCCAGCCTCTGCCTGCCCGCCTTTGTCTCAGCTATGATCTCCTGAAGGCTGGGTGCATCTTAGGCTAAGTAAAGCAATCCTCTGGTTCAGAACTCCCCTGCGAGTCTGCTGGCTCTACGCACATGTATTCTCATCCCCATGCTCTGCCCAGGCTGCTACTGCCTCACGCCTTCCCTTTACTCATGGGGCTTGTGCTTCCATCTTAGATCCATCCCCTGGTGCCTGCCAGTGGAGAAGATGCCCGGCTTCCACTGGTTGCCCAGAGAGACAGGGTGTGTCTGTCTGGAATAGCCCCAGGGCTGTGAGCCTTATTGTTTCCACCACTGCGGCTCTTGCTCCATGCCTCAGGGCACTGCTGCTTCTGTATGGTTCCCTCTCAGCTGACTGTCCTCGTCTTACTACCATGATGCAGAATCAGCACAGACCAGCAATAGTCCCTGCCCTGTCCACAACTCTCAAGAAAATGCCCAAGAATCTGGACTCCTTGGGGGACAAGCTTCTAGACCTTCAGGTGAGAGTGGAGTGGAAGTGCTGGGAGTTCAGAATCGTAGGTAGAAAATATACACAGTTCTATACAGTTTTATGCCTGGCAGGAGAGTGCCATGGCACCTTATTAGGGGTAGAAGGTCCAGTTTTTAGAGGGTCTCTCCCATGGGATAGAATGGGAGGATGTTTGAACTCTGCTCATTTCTTTGTTTGGAGTATTCTGCAAGCCCTTCTCATGGGGGAGGGGACTCCCATCCTCTTGGTGGTGGATTTTGTACCTTTTGTTTGTATCCTTGGGCTTGTGGTTCACCTCAGCAGGGTTGATGTGCATTCTTCTAACTTCTTTCTTGACTCAGCTCCAAAGCATTGGCTTACTTGCTAAACTTCTGTCTTTTAACTCTCCTTCTGGACAGGAGCCTCTGTGGAAAGCTGGCTGCAGTCCGCCATCTTGCCTCCACCCCCTATATTTTTATTTTTGTTTTTGTATTTTCTACCACAGATTTTTTGGTCTATGTAATTGATATTGCCATCATGCATTCTCTTAATTATTTATTTTCCTTTAGATCTTTAAACATATTTATAATGTTTGGTAATTATATCATTTATCTTTTTTCTTTTCTTTTTTTGTTTTTATTTCTTTTGTCTTTTCTTTTCTTTTC
>NW_003852775.1:71702-84863 GCF_000181295.1 Otolemur garnettii
TTTTAATTATTTATTTTCCCTTAGATCTTTAAACATATTTATAATAGCTTCTTTAAGTCCTTGTTTACTAAGTCCAAAATCTAGGGCATCAAACGTGACTTTAGAACAAATGGGCTTAACAGGCATATAACCAGAACATTTCACTCCAATACCACTAAGTATATGTTCTTCTCATTAGCTCATTGATTTTTCTCTAAAATTTATCATATCCTAGCTAACAAATCAAACCTAGATAAATTTAAAGGAACAGAAATTATACCTTGTATCTTTATGTACCACAATGGAATAAAAGTCGAACTTAATTCAAACATAATCCTTCATTCTCACACAAAGTCATTGAAACTAAATAAGCTTTTTCTAAATGAAACCTGAGTCAAGGATGAAATAAAGACAAAAAATCATTAGATTTCTTAAACACATGATAATGAAGCCATGAGCTATCAAAACCCATGGAATAGTGCAAAATCTTCCCTAAGAGGAAAATTTATCACATTGAATGTCCAAATCCAGAAATAGAGCACAAATAAGCAATCTAATAAATCATCTCAAGGAACTGGAAAAGTAAGAGAAATCCAATCCTAAACCTCGTAGAGGAAAAGAAATCACCAAAATTAAATCAGAAATAAATGAAATAAAGAACAAAAAAACCCATGCAGAAGATTAGTGAAAACTGTTGATTCTTTGAAAAGATAAATAAAACTGATAAAATTTTAGCCTGTTTAACTAGAACAAAAAGGTAAGATCTCTATAACCTCAATGAGTAATGAAAACGGAGATATCACAGAGATACAAAATATCCTCACTGAATAAAAAAAAAATGGAAAATGTGGAGGAAATAGACCAATATCTGGAATCAGACTACCTCCCTACCCTTAATCAGGAAGAAATAGACTCTTGAACAGACCAATATCAAGTACTCAAATTGTAGCAACAGTAAAAAATCTTTCTACAAAAAAGTTCTAGACCAGATCATCATACACCAAAATTCTATGAAATCTTGAAAGAAGAACCCATTCTTATATTGGAGAACATATTCCAAAACACTGAGAATGGAAGAACCCTCTCCAACTCCTTCTACAAGAAAATATCACCCTGATATCAAAACCAGAAAAGGATCCAACAAAAAAAGAAAACTACGAAACAATATCTTTAATGAATATTGACACAAAAATGTTCAATAAAATCCTAGCAAATGTTTTTTTTTTTTTTTCATTTATGGGGTACAATGTACTGATTTTATATACAATTTGGAATGCTTACTTCAAACTGGTTAACATATCATTCACCTCACTTATTTAATTGTTGCGTTTAGACATATATACTATTAATATATTTGACATGTATGCTTGCAATATGCACAGTAGGTGAGGTTCCACCAATTGCCCTCCCTCCACATATCCCCCCTCCCCTCGCCTCATCCTCCTCTTCTCTCCATCTTTATGGGCTATAATTGTGACTTATCTTTTGCCAGAAAATGTGGGTAATTATATATTGATTTCATAATATTATTGAGTATATTGGGTATTTTTTTCCATTCTTGAGATACTTTACTAAAAAGAATATGATCCAGTTCCATCCATGTAAATATAAAAGAGGTAAAACATCCATCTTTTTATGGCTGCATAATATTCCATGGTATACATATACCACAATTTGTTAATCCATTCATGGATCGATGGGCACTTGGGCTGCTTCCATAACTTGGCAATTATGAATTGGGCTTTAATAAGCATTATTATGCAAATATTCTTGTAACTTGATTTTTGGTCATCTGAGTAGTCTAGCATGGGAGAGAGTTGAGGACAGAGATTGAAAGGGAAGTTTGGAGGGCAATTGGTGGGAGTAGGGAGGGCACTTGGTGAGATCTCCCCTAATGTGCACAATGCAAGGGTATATTTCAAAATAATTAAGAGTAAATTTTAAATGTCTTACCTCAAAAAATAAGTGAAGTGATTGCTATCCTACTCAGTTTGATTTAAGCATTCCACATTGTATATCATAGCATCCCATTGTACCCCATAAATGTAAACAGTTATGATTTTAATTAATTTTTTAAAATCCTAGAAAATAGAATACAGGTACATATTAAAAAATAATTCATCCTGACTAGGTAGGCTTCATCCCAAGGATGTAAGGCTGGTTCAACACATGAAATCCATAAAAATAATTCATCACATGCAATAGAAGCAAAAACAAAGACCATATAATTCTCTTAATAGAAACAGAAAAAAATTGACAAAATTCAATATCCTTTTTCTGATAAGAATACAAGAAAATAAATATAGATGGGATATTTTATAAACTGATAGAAGCCACCTATAACAAACCCATAGCCAATATCATACTGAATGGAGGAAAACTTAATGCATTTCCACTTAGAACTAAAACCAGATATAATGTCCACTATTGCCGCTGCTATTCAACGTAGTGCTGGAAGTCAAAGACAAGGAAATCAGACAAGAGAAATAGGAACAAAGGAGGTCAAACTTTTGCTCTTTGCTGATGATATGGTCTTATACTGTGAAAATCCAAAGGACTTACCCATGAGACTCCTGGAAATGATTAAGAAATAGAGCAACATCTCAGGATATAAAATCAATGTTCTCATTCATATACACCAGCAGCATTCAGGCTGAGAAGCAAATCAAAGTCATGACATCCTTCACAGAAGCTTCAAAAGAAAAGAAATACCTTAGGATATTATACTGAACAAAGGATATGAAGGATGAAACCCTGAGGAAGAAATAGTGGAAGACAGACATTAACAAATGGAAAAATGTACCATGCTTATGGCTTGGAAGAATTAATATTGTTAAAATGCTTATACTACCCAAAGTGATCTAAAGAGTCAACACAACTTCCCTTAAAACACCAACTTTAGATTTTGAAGAACTTAAATAAAAAAGTTATTCATTTCATATGGAACCCAAAGAAATGTAAATAGCTTGTGCAATTCTATGATATAAAAACAAATCTGGAGGCATGATATTAGCAGACTTTATGATAAAGAGCTAATGACCAGAATCTACAAAGAACTCAAATCAACAAGAAAAGAACAAACAACTTCATTAATCGTTGAGCAAGAGCCATAAACAAAACTTTCTCCAAAGAAGACAGATGATTAGCCAACACACACATGAGAAATGGTCATTGTCTCTACTCATCTGAGAAAGACAAATCAAAACTAGTTTATGATATTACCTCACTCCAGTGAAACTTTATATCTTTTGTATTTATCTGTATGGGTTGGAGAACATTTCCCTAAGGATCTCATAAATGGAACCCAAAACAGCATCCCATGTACTTAATACTAATTTGAAACTAGTAGATGAACAACTACAGGCCCACATAAGAGGAAAAACAATTAAATTCTAGAAGGGAGGAAAAGGTTTGGTAACCTCCTACCTATAGGATACAATGCAGGGGTATATGGCATACATCTTGGGTGAAGGACTCAAGTACAACTTTGACTTTACCTTACAAATGCAAACAATGTAACCTAATGTGTGTACCCTTATATTAAACCAGAATTTTAAGAAAAGAAAAACTTGGAAACAAGCCAACATCTAACACTATGAGTAAATAATTTATATATATAGTATATATATACAGTGAAATACCCTAGTATCTAAAAATCAAGCTTCTGAAGAATATTTAATAATGGGAAAATGTTCTAGATATGTTAACTAAGAAAAGAAATACACTAATACATTGTAAGTGATTTTCCATGGGTCATGAGATTACAGAATTTAAAATTTTTGCTTGCTTCTCTAGATATTCAAAAGTTTCTATAATGAATTCTTTTCTTATTTTGTAATAGAATTATGTTAAAGTATTTAGTTCAATATAAAAGTACAAAACTGATATTTTAGGTGATGTTTTAAAATTGGCCACAATCTTATTCTGTAATATATCTTTGTTTTGAACATTATCTTAAGAACATTATTTCATCATAATGTTTTTCATATACATAAAACATCTGAAAATATATTTACCACCCAGATTCTGTAAGTAAGATTTTGCTATATTTGCATTTAGTGTATATATATGTGTGTATATTAGTTAATCTTAATTTTATGCATATAAAAATAAGGTCTAGAAATTAGTGCAATTAGTCTTAAAATGCCCAGCATACATATCATTAGTGGAAGTTCAATATTTATGGGATTCTTTTTGTATTTTTTTTAGCATACCTATAAGTAAATGAACAAATACTAGGTTTTTGATGAATTTTGACAAATTATACAATTGTAAATAATACCCCAATTAATATATAGAATAATTCCTTTACTCCAGATAGTTCACTCTTGTCTATTTCCAATCAATTCCCCACTTCAGTGTGCCCAGGGACAAACCAGTATACGACTTCTATCACTGTATATGTGTTTTGTTTGTTATTAAATTTTATTTAAATGGAGTCATATGATATGTATTCTTTTGTGTCAGCATAATGGTTTTGAAATTCTTGTGAGTTTTGTGTTTATCAATAATTTGTTTTTTTGTATAGTTGGGTACTATTCCCTTCTATGAATGTACAGGAAGTCCCCCAGTTACAAACATCTGACTTAAATACAACTCCCACATACAGATGAAGGCTATTAGAGGTAATAGGCAAATGTATATATTCCAGGTTAAATACAAATTCACTTAAGAACAAACCTACATAACCTGCCTCATTTATAATTTGTGTTTTCATTCACCTGTGTTTGAACATTAGAATTGTTTCCAGTTTTTGTCTACTACAAACAAAGCTGCTGTAAATATTGTTGTACAAGTCTTTTTGTGGGGGTATTTCATTTTCTTTGGGTAAATATCTAGACATATAATTGCTAGGTCAGAGGGTAATATACAATTATAAAATTAAAAGAAATTGCTAGAATTTTTTCCTAAGAGATTATACCATTCTACATGTCCATCAACTCTACATGAGAATTCTGCTTATTCCACAACCTCATTAAGTTTTTTTTTTTTTTTTTGTAGTTTTTTTGTCCAGGCCCAGGTTTGAACCTGCCACCTCCAGTATATGGAGCCGACGCCCTACTCCTTTGAGTCACTGGCACCACCCATCCTCATCAACTTTTGATGTTGTTGATTTTTTTTTATTTTTGCCATTTCAGTGAGTGACAGTGATGACTTATTATTGATTTCACTTCTTGGGTCAGTAATGGCATATTTATTCACCATTCACACCTTCTTTTGTGAAGTGGTCTGTTTAAATATTCTGCTCATTATAAAATTGCAGTTATTTTTCTTATTAAATTACAGAGCATGATATCTATTAATATGACAATAAACTTTACAAAGTAATAAATAAATAGGACCTGTTCAAGTTAAAAATCTTCTGCACAGCTAAAGATACACTCAACATGGTGAATAGACAACCTTTAGATTGGGAGAAGATATTCACATGCTATGAATATGACGAAAGGCTAATATCCTAAGAGGAGGAAAAGATGGTCCACTAGAGGCAACTTTTGCCAGAAGCTCCTGCCCAGAGGGAGAGATACTGGACAGAAATGGACTCAGTGAAGCAGAAGGAGGGGATCTGAGCTAAGAAAAAAGATAGACAAGTGCACATAATCTCTGCTGAGGCAAGCTGCAACTCCAAGAAAGATGATCCAAAAAAAAAAAAAAAAAACAAATTCCAAGTACAAATCCATTGCCAAGAGGATGAGACCCTCCCTCAAGTGGGAGGCTAGATGTGGGCTCCCTGCAAGTGAACAGGGAATAAAAGGTCTCTCATTTTACACCAGAGGAGAGAGCCACTAAATACCAGGTATCCTTCTTCAGGGAGGTCACACTTGTGAACCTAGGCATCATCCTGCCTGGCATAAAATTGAACAAATATTTTCACTCCAGTTCTGAACTCCCAGTCCACTCTTTCCCCCTCGCCTGGCCCTCTGAAGGTCTTTTCCCAACAGAAGTTTGGCAATTCTCTGAGAGGTCTGGGCATTGCAAAAATGCAGGAGAGCAGCATGGAAACATTGATTCCAGTGGAAGATGTGGGGCACAGGAAGAGATGGATATGTCATGACAGTGCTTTCTGGGCTATCTTTTCTGACTCAGTGGCTCACCAGAGGTGTCCAGGCTCCATCCCCTTGGGTTTGCAGGAGGGAATTTCCTGTGGCTTTCTACTAGCAGGTCACTAGAGACCCTTTGAACTCTCCCTGTTGAGCAGTGAAGGAGTAAATGTACTGCACAGAACAATCTGGTTTGAACTCTTGACCTGGGATATCCACCCAGGGATCCTCTCAAGTTGAGTGGCAGTTGTTTGGTAGTGGGAAAGGACCTATTCTGCCCCCTCCAGCTATTGCTGGTGGGGGGCAGGGTGCCAAAGTGTCTTGAATCTCTCCCCAGCTGAGATTTTAGCCTAATACTGCAATTCATTAGGATTGAGTAGAGGCTAGGTGACTTCAACACAGAGCCAGCTTGTGCTATCTCACCAAGCAGGTCCTCAGAGTCTCTGGATGCAGCTGGGAAAGGGACCTCTGTAAGGCTCTAGTGGAAAAGCCACAATCACAAGTCCCAGCTTATTGGTAAAGGGCTGGTTAACTCCAATTCCTGGGGCCCCTAAACCAATCTCACCAGTTTTAATTGCCAAATTGTGGAAAATACTCATGGGGCAGAACCAGTGGAAGAGCTCTGGCAACATGAATAATCAGAGTTTAATCTCCCCAAAGAAGACAAAGGAGATACAAAAGAAGATGCCATTCAGAGACAAATGACTGAATTGTCAGAAATAGAATTCAGAATATGGATGGCAAATAAGATAAATAGAAAGGAGGACAGGATGGAAATAGAAATCCAAAGATTAGTTCAAAAGTTGTCTCAGGAAATTAATTAATTCAAAACAAAGTCACCAAGGATATGGACATAATGAAAAAAGAGCTATCACAGCTTAAGGAAGTGAAAGTTATTGGAGGAATTTCAAAATATAGTAGAATCCCTCAGTAATAGAGTTGACCAGGCAGAATAAAGGATTTCAGAAAGTGAAGAGAAGGCTTTTGAACGATCCCAAGAATTCAAAGAGACAGAAAAATAGAAAAGAACAGGACATTCTTTCAGAGAGAGTTGTGGGATCATTTCAAAAGATTAAACATCTCACTTATAGGAAGGAGAGGAGGGTGGTCCTAAAGGCACAGATGCTCTACTCCAAGATATTATGCAGGAGAATTTCCTAAGAATTGCAAGAGATACAGAAATTCAGATAGCAGACTCCAGCAAGACTCAGTCCAAATAAAGCATCTCGTACACACAATGTAATTAACTTTGCCAAAGTTGATATGAAGAAGATCCTGTAAGCAGCCAGACATACAGGTTAGCTGACTAGATACAAAAACTCAGGACAGATATCTCTTGCCAGAAGATATTCATCTCACCTCAAAAGATAAGAAAAAGATTCAGGGGCAGCACCTGTGGCTCAAAGGAGTAGGACACCAGCCCCATTTACCAGAGGTGGTGGGTTCAAACCCAGCCCTGTCCAAACACTGCAAATATATATATATATATATACACACACACACACACACACACTCAGGGTGAAGGGACGGACATCAATAATTCAGGTAAATGGAAATCATAAAAAAGGAGGGATTGCAATTTTATTTGCAAATACAATAGGATTTAAACCAACAAAGGTAAGGAAAGACAAGGATGGACACTGCATATTCGTCAAAGGAAACACTGAACATGAAGAGATTTCAACAACTAACATTTGTGTGCCCTACCTAAATTCTCCTAAATTTATAAAGAAAACCCTCACAGATATAAACAATGTGATATCTTCCTGCACTATAGTAGTTGAAGATTTTAGCATCCCTTTGCCAGTTCTGGATAGACTTCCAAGAAGAAATTAAACAAAGAAATAATGGACCTAATTTTGACTCTAGAACAAATGAACTTAACAGAACATTTCACCCTAATAAAACTGAGTACACATTCTTCTAATCAGCCCATGGATCATCTTCCAAAATAGATGATATCTTAGGACACAAGTCTGATCCCAACAAATTTAAAAGATAGAAATTTTTCCTTGTATCTTCTCAGACCATCATGGAATAAAAGATGAACTCAACAGCAACAGGAATCTTCATACTCAAGCAAAGTCATGGAAACTAAATAACTTAAGGCTGAATGATAGCTGGGTCAAAGATGAGATTATGATGGAAATTATCAAATTTTTTGAACAAAATGTTACTGAAGACACAAGTTTTCAAAATTTGTGGGAGACTGCAAAGGCAATTCTAAGAGGGAAATTTATAGCATTAGAAACATGTATCAAGAAAACATGAAGAGAGAATGTCAATAACCTAAAGAGGCATCTCAAGCAACTGGAAAAGACAAAATAATCAAACCCCAAACTCAGTAGAAGAAAAAAATAACCAAAATTAGAGAAAAATTAAATGAAATTGGAAACAGAAGAATCATTAGGAAGATCAATGAAACAAAAAGTTAATTCTTTGAAAACATTAATGAAATTGATAAACCTTCAGCTAGCCTACCAGAAACAGAAAACTAAAACCTCTAATAACATCAATCAGAAACAATAAAGGGGAAATAACAGATACCACAGAAATTTTTAAAATCCTCAATTATTACTATAAAAAACTCTATTCTGAAAAATATGACAATCTAAAGGAAATAGACCAATATCTAGAAGCATATCACCTTCCTAGACTCAACCAGAAAGAATTAGAAACTTTGAATAGACATATATCAAGCAGTAAAATAGCATCAACTATACAAAACTTCCCCAAAAAGAAATGTCCAGGTCCACATGGCTTCACATCAGAATTCTACAAAACGTAAAGGAGGAACTAGCACCTATAATACATAAAATTTTCCAAAGCATAGAGAAAGAAGGAATCCTCCCCAACACATTCTATGAATCAAATATCATCTTGATACCCATACCAGAAAGGACCCAACAAAGAAAGATTATTAATGAATATCAATGAAAAATTATTCAATAAGGTCTTAGCAAACAGAATTTATCAACATATGCAAATCTATAAATATAATACATCACATAAATTAAATTTAAAAAGAACATATGATTCTATCAATTGATGCAGAAAAAGCTTTTGATAATATCCAGCTTCCTTTCATGATTAGAAGAGAACAAGTGATCCCGTCTCAGGCTGGGCAAGGGACTTGAAAAGAAATTTCTCTAAAGAAGATAGGCTCATGGCCTACAGATATATGAAAAAAATGCTCAACATTGTTAATCATCAGATAAATGCAAATAAAAACTACTTTGAGATATCACCTCACTCCAGTAAGGTTAACCCATATCACAAAATCCCAAAACCAGAGATGCTGGCATGGATTTGGAGAAAAAGGAACACTTCTACACTGCTGGTGGGAATGTAAACTAATATGTTCCTTTTGGAAAGACATCTGGAGAACACTTAGAGAACTAAAACTAGACCTGCCATTTGATTCTGCAATTCTTTTATTAGGTATATATCCAGAAGACCAAAAATCACATTACAATAAAGATATTTGTATCAGAATGTTTATTGCAGCCCAGTTCATAGTTGCTAGGTCATGGAAGAAGCCCAAGTGACCATCGATCCACAAATGGATCAATAAATTGTGGTATATGTGTACCATGGAATATTATGCAGCCATAAAGAAAGATGGAGACTTTACATCCTTCACGTTTACATGGATGGAGCTGGAAAATGTTCTTCTTAGCAAACTATCTCAAGAATGGAGGAAAAAGTATCCAATGTACACAGCCTTATTATGAAACAAATTTATAGCTTTCATATGAAAGCCATAACCTAATTATAGCCTAAGAATATAGGGAGGGGGGAGGGGAGGGGAGGGCAGTGGATGGGTGGAGGGAGGGTGATTGAAAGGATCACCTCTATGATTTATCTCATAAGGGTACAAGTGACTCTTTCTAAAAGTAGAATATAAACATCTTAACACAATAACTAAGAAAATGACATGAAGGCTAAGTTAACCAGTTTGATGAAAATATTTCAAATTGTATATGAAAACACCACACTGTACCCCATGATTGCATTAATGTACACAGCTATGATTTAGTTTTTTAAAAAGCAAAAAAAAAAAAAAGAATACTTAAGAAAATAGGCTTAGATAGAACATTTTTTAAACTGATGGAGGCCATCTAAAGCAAACTCATAGCCAATATCATATTAAATGGAGTAAAATTGAAAACATTTCTGCTCAGATCTGGAACTAGACAAGGATGCCCATTGTCACCATTGCTGTTCAACATAGTAATGGAAATTTTAGCCATCGTAATCAGGGAAGAGAAGGGAATCAAGGGAATTCAAATCAAGTCAGAAGAGGTCAAACTCTCACTCTTTGCAGATGACATGATCTTACACCTGGAAAACCCCAGGGAATCAACTACAAAGCTCTTACAAGTGATCAAGGAATATAGCAGTGTCTCAGAATATAAAATTGATACTTACAAATCAGTAGCTTTTATATATACCTATAATAGTCAAGCTGAAAATAAAGTCAAGGATTCTGTTCCTTCTACAGTGGTGCCCAAGAAGATGTAATACCTGGTATTTTATCTAAGAAGGAACATGAACGATCTCTATGAAGAGAATTACAAAACCCTGAGGAAAGAAATAGCTAAAGATGGTAATAAAAGAAAAAACATACTGTGCTCGTGGCTGGGAACAATCAACATTGTTAAAAATGTCCACACTACTGAAAGCAATCTACAGATTTAATGCAATTCCTATCAATGAACCCATGTCATATTCTAAGGTACTTGAAAAAATAGTACTTCATTTTGTATGGAAATTAAGAAAAAAACCTCTAATAGCCAATACATTACTTAGATATAAGAACAAATCAGAAGGTATCACATCACCAGACTTCAAGTTATACTACAAATGTATAGTGATCAAAACAGCATGGTACTGGAACAAATATAAAGATGTAGTTAGATTCAACAAAATAGAGACTCTAGAGATGAACCCAGCCACATATCATCATTTGATCTTTGATAGGCCTAACCAACACTAGGGAAGGGGACAGAACAAAATGGTAGACAAGAAACAGCTTTTTTGAAAACAGGCCTAACCAACACTAGGGAAGGGGACAGAACAAAATGGTAGACAAGAAACAGCTTTTTTGAAAACAGCTTTTTTGAGATAGGGGAGAGAAGATTCCAGGCACCTCAGGATTGTGGGCTTTGCCCAGAAACAACCCTTTGGGAGCACAGGGAGACAGCAGGATACTTTGGGACCACAGGAGGAAGACGAAAGCAATGGAGAAGGGGCAAGTGTTTGTGTTTGGTCTGAGGCCACCAGCCATGATGGCTGTGGGTAGCAGCAGCTACAGCAGGGATGAGAGTGTGCAAGCAGGGAAGGTCTTCCCTGCAGGATTTTTTAGATTTGGGCACTAGACTAAGTTACCTTGGGAGATATTGGGTGTGCAAGCAAGTGACTTTGAACAGAGCCCAGAGACCGGGACTGACTCGCTGGGGCACAACAGGGGTTTCATTTTTCAGCTACAGGCCATGTGCAGCCATCATGGGAGAGCTGCCTTGTAGGCTCAGCCCTCAGGATCCTGAAGTGAGGCTGGTTCTGGGAAAGTGAGCAGGTGACTTTGAATAGCTCCCAGAGATCAGGACTGAGCTGCCAGGGTAGAATGGAGGTTTCATTGTTCAGCTGCAGGCTGTGCACAGCCAATGTGGGAAAGTTGCATTTCTGACATGGTCCTCAGGGTCCTAGAGCAAAGTCAGTTGTATCGTGCCAGACTAGGGAGCAGCCACTTCTGGAGAGATCTGAGCAAACCACCCTTTCCTGGAATAACCACTGCCTAGACAAGTAACACAGTTTGGAAAGGATCAAGTGTGTATATAAAAGAAGCTGAGGAAAGATCCAGGATCCCAACCCTGTGGGGTTTGAGAGCAAAGAAGTCAACAGAATAATTTGGAGCAAGATTGCAGCAAGTAACGCTTCTTTGCAACTGGGCAGGGTGGAGATTGGGGAGACAAGATTCCAAGAACCTCTGGATTGTGGGCTCAGCCCAGAAACATCCCTTTGGAGATGCAGAGAGACAACAGGACTTCTGGATCACAGGAGGAGGACAAATGGAGTTGAGAAGGGGCAAGTGGTTGCATTCAGTCTGTAGCTACAAAACCAGAGAGATTGCAGACAGGAAGGCTTTCCCTGTGGGTTGTTTTCTTATTTTGGACTTGGGAAATTGGTTGAGCTACCTTGAGAGACCTTGGGCGAGTGTGGAAGTGACTCTGAGCAGTGTCCAGAGTCTGGGACTGAGCCTTGGGGATAGAATAGAGCTTTTATTGTTTGTCTGTCAGCTGTGTGCAACCATTAGGACAGCTACCCTTCAGGCTACATACTCAGAGTTTCAGAGTGAGGCTCATGCTGGGAAAACTTAGGCTAGTCATCAAGTGACTTTAAACAGCACCCAGAGTACAGTACTGAGACAGCAGGAAAAAGCAGGGATTTCGTTGTTCATTAGTAGGAGAGCTGCCTTGCAATTTTGGCCCTCTGGGGTGTAGAGCAAGGCTGGTTTGTCATGCCTGATAAGTGGGCAGTCACTTCAGGAAAGATCACAGTAACACATACCTTCCTGTGAAAGCCTCTGCTTAGCCAAGGGTCATGGTTTAAAGTGTCTTTTAAGCGGGCTGAGAAGAGATTCAGGCTCCCAACCCTGCAGGGTTAGAGAGCAATGTAGTCAGCAGAGGCCTCCAGTCTCCATCTTATACAGCTGTATTAGCATTTTAATTACCTGATTAGCATCGCATACCCTAGAAGATCACCTGTTGCCCAGAAAATATTCAGTAAGATATATATGTATATATTATATTTTTTCCTTTTTTTATTTAAACTTTTCCCCCTATATTTTCCTTTTTCTTTTTTCTTCATTTTCTAGTGTAAATATAATTTTTCATCATACTCTTTTTTAATAATAAGAACTTCATTTTTGCTAGTTTTACTGCCCCTGGTATTTCTTTTTTCCCCTAATTTTATCTGGTAAGATTCTTTCTTTGGGTTTGATTTATAGTTATTTTGTTTTTCTTCTCTATTTGGTGGAGGTGAGGTACTGTGTCTGCTCAGACTGGCAATGAGCTGCTGACCTCAAGGGAACCACACAAACCAGCACCCACAGAGCTTGCTGGGTTTTTTTTTTTTTTCT
>NW_003852775.1:86393-96637 GCF_000181295.1 Otolemur garnettii
ATTTTTTCAAGATCTTTAAAATATGACAATGGAGCTTTAATGGGGATTACATTAAAATTATATATTGATTTGGGTATAATGGACATTTTAACAATGTTGATTCTTCCTAGCCATGAGCATGGTATGTTTTTCAATTTGTTAACATTTTTAGCTATCTCTTTCCTTAAAGTTTCATAATTCTCTTTATAGAGGTCTTTCACATCCTTTGTTAGGTAAACTCCTAAATACTTCATCTTCTTTGGCACTACTGTGAACGGAATAGAGTCCTTTACTGCTTTTTCAGCTTGGCTTCTATTGGTATATATAAAGACTACAGATTTATGAGTGTTGATTTTGTAATCTGAGACACTGCTATATTCCCTGATGACTTCTAGGAGTTTTGTAGTAGAATCCCTGGTGTTTTCCACATATGCTATCATATCATCCAAAAAAAGTGAAAGTTTAATCTCTTCTGACCCTATATGGATGCCCTTAATTGCCTTTTCTTCACTAATTGTGATGGCTAGACCTTGGTGGTTTTTAAGATGTGAGTCAAAGAACTCTACTGTACACCTCTATTACTCCTATCTCCCTCTTACTATGCCTCTCTTCTTTTTGTCAATCTTCCTTTTTACTCACTCCCTTTCCTTTCTCTTTTTTCCTTTTTTAAAATCTGTTTTCCCTTCTTATTTTTCAATATTCTCATCCATTTAGTCCTGTACCAAAAGGACACATCAACACCTTAAATCAGAGGCATGGTAACTTGAAGAACAAGAGGAAGTGAAAGAAAAATTAGGGCAAGGAAACAGACAAAAGAACACATGCATGAGGAAGACACATCAGAAAAATTTTGGCAACATGAAAAGCCAGACTAGAGAAACCCTTCCCCCAAGGGACTATGGGGTAGGTGCTGCAGAGGATTCCACCTATAAAGAAATGTTAGAAATGACAGAAGGGGAATTTAAAATATGGATGATAAAACCAATGAAAGAAATTGCTGAGAAAGTGGAAAATAAGCAAAGGAAATCCAAAAAGAGAATCAAATAAGAGATGGACAGTATAAAGAACATAAAAAGGATATAGCAGAGCTAAAGGAATTGAAGCAGTCAATTAGGGAACTTAAAAATGCAATAGAAAGTATCAATAACAGATTAGGCCATGAAGAAAAAAGAATGTCAGAGGTAGAGGCCAAAGCTCATGAGATAACACAGATTGTTAAAGAGTCAGAAAAAGAGAGAGAAAGCACAACGTTCACTGACAGAATTATGTGACTTCATGAAGCGTTCAGACATCTGAGTTACAGGTATCCCAGAAGGGGAAGAAAGATTCCCCAGAGAAGTGGAAGCCATATTAGAGAATATTATAAATGAAAATTTCCCAAATATCACAAAACATTCTGACACACTCCTTTAAGAGGCATGTCAAACCTCAGATCATCTCAACTCAAATCAAGTTTCTCCAAAACACATTGTGATGAACCTGTCCAAAGTCAAAACAAAAGAAAAGATTCTTCAGGCCTCAAGGAGTAAGGGCCAATTTATGTACTTGGGCAAATCCATCTGAGTAACTGCAGAATTCTCTAATGAAAATTTTCAAACCAGAAAACAATGGTTATCTACCTTTAAACTACTTAAACAAAATAATTTCCAGTGAAAATTCTATATTTTACTAAGCTGAACTTTAAAATTGACACAGAAAACAAATATTTTACTGATATGCAAATATTGAGAAAGTTTGTCACAACAAGACCAGCTCTGAAGGAAATACTTCGATTTGTTCTGAACACTGACCATCACAATGTACCACCAGCAAAGTAAGCACCCAGAAACTAAAAGACAGAACCTAGCTTCCACAATGATGCATAAGATAAAACTAAGCAATGGACTTTCACAAAATAAGATGAATAGAACTCCACCACATTTATCCATTATCTCAATAAATGTTAATGGCTTGAATTCTCCACTGAGAAGGCATAGAAGGGGTGACAGTATTAAACACACACACATACACACACACACAACCCATCCATTTGCTCTATGCAGGGAACACACCTAGCCTCAAAGGAAAAATGAAAACTTGGGGTTAAGAGATGGAAGACAATTTTTCAAACAAATAGAAGTGAGAAGAAAAGAGGGGCTGCAATCTTATTTTCAGATACAAGTGGATTTAAATCAACTAAAATATAAAAGGACAATGATGGTAACTTCATATTGGTCCTGGGAAAAATACAACAAGAAGACATTTCAATTCTAAATATTTATTGCCCAACGTAAATGTTCCCAGATTCCTGAAAAATACCTTAATTAGTCTGAGCAATATAACATCCCATGGCACCATAATATCAGGGGATTTTAACACTCCATTTACAGAGCTGGACTAATCCTCTAGACAGAAACTACTCAATACAAGGAACTTAAATGTGACCCTAGAACAACTGTGCTTGATAGATGTAGATAGAACACTCCATCCCAAAGCTAAAGAATATACATTCTTCTCATTGTCCCATGGAACATTCTCTAAAATTGATTATGTACTAGGACACAAAATAAACATTGGCAGAATCAAAATAATTGAAATTTTACCTTGTATGTCCTCATACCACAAGGCAGTAAATGTCAAACTCAACTCCAACAAAAGCATTCAACCCCACACAAAGTCATGGAAATTAAACAACCTTGTGCTGAATGACAGATGGGTGTAGGGAGAGATAAAAAAGAAAATAATTAACTTCCTTGAGCATAACAACAATGAAAGCATAAGATACCAAATCTTGTGGGACACAACAAAAGCAGTCCTGAGAGGAAAATTTATCATGTTAGAGGCCTACATCTGAAAAACAGAAAGAGAGCACATCAGCAAACTCACAAACTGTCTTATGAAACTGGAAAAACAAGAATAATTGAAGCCAAATTAAACAGAAGAAAAGAAATATCTAAAATCAAATCAGAGATTAATAAAATTAAAAACAAAAGAATCATTCAGAATACTAACAAAATAAGGAGTTGGTTTTTGAAAAAATAAAATAAAATAGGTAAACCTTTGGCCAGACTAACTAGAAATAGAAAAGTAAAATCTCTAGTAACCTCAATCAGAAATGATACAGGGGAAATAACAGCAGATGTCACAGAGATACAAAGATGGTCTCTGAATATTGCAAGAGACTCCATGCCCATAAACTTGACAATGTAAAGGAAATGTATCAATATTTGAAATCACACCCTCTCCCTAGACTTAGCCAGGAAGAAATAGATCTCTTGAAAAAAAAACAATGTTAAGCACTGAGATCAAAGGAACAACAAAAATTCTCAGAACAAAAAACATGCCCTGGTGCAGATGTTTTTACACCACAGTATTATCAAACCTTAAAAGAAGATCTTATCCCATACTGCAGAAATTATTCTAAAAAATTGAGGAGGAAAATCTTCCCCCAATACATTATATGAAGCAAACATCACCCTGATAACCAAACCAGAAAAAGACCCAACTAAAAAGAACTTCACATCAATTTCACTAAAGAAAATACATGCAAAAATTCTCAACAAACTCCTAGCCAATAGATTACAGCTTATCATAAAAAGAAAAAAAGTCATACATCTGGGCAGCACCTGTGGCTCAAAGGGTTAGGGTACTGGCTCCATATGCCAGAGGTGGCAAGTTCAAACCCAGCCCTGGCCAAAAAAAAAAAAGTCAGACATCATGATCAAGTAGGTTTCATCCCAGAGAAGCAAAGCTGGTTTAACATATGCAAATCTATAAACGTAATTCACCATATCAACAGAAGCAAAGACAAAGACCATATGATCCTCTCAATACATACAGAAAAAGCATTTGTTAAAATCCAGCTTTCTTTTCTAATTAGAACACTGATGAGTACAAGCATAGGTGGCACATTTCATAAACTGATTGAAGCTATCTATGACAAACCCACAGCTAATATTTTACTGCATGGTATAAAAGTGAAAGCTTTTCTACATAAAACTGGAACCAGACAAGGTTGTCCTCTGTCACCACTACTATTCAACATAGTACTAAAAGTTCTAGCCAATAAAATCAAGCAAGAGAAAGAAATAAAGGGTATCTAAAAGGGAGAAGAGGAGATCCAGCTCTTCCTCTTTGCTGACAATATGATTATATACTTAGAAAACCCCAAAGACTCAACCACAAGGGAATGATCACTAGAAGTGATAAAAAAAAAAAAATACAGTAATGTCTCAGGATAAAAAATTAATGTCTACAAGTCAGTAGCCTTTGTATATGCCAATAACAGCCAGGAAGAGAAGCTAATTCAGAACACATTCCCTTGCATAAAAGCTCCAAAGAAAATGAAATACCTAGGAATATACCTAACAATAGAGGTGAAGGACCTCTTTAAGGAAAATTATAAAATCCTAAGAAAAGAAATAGCAGAGGATATTAACAAATGAAAGAACATACCATGCTCACGGCTCAAGAGAATTAACATTGTTAAAATGTCTATACTTCCCAAAGCAAACTACAGATTCAATGCCATCTCTATTCAAATACCAACATCATACTTTCAAGACTTGGAAAAAATAATTCTTCATTTTTTGTGGAACCTGAAAAAATCCCATATAGCTTAGGCATTTCTTAGTAATAAAAACAAAGCCATGGGCATCAGCCTACAAAACTTCAGGTTGTACTACAGAGCCATAGTGATCAAACTAGTATGGTATTGCCTCAAAAATAGAGACATAGACATCTGGAACCGAAGAGAGAACCAGGAGATGAAAATAACATCTTCCAACTGCCTAAATTTTGATAAACCTCACAAGAACATACACTGAGGAAAGAATTCCTATTCCACAAATGGTGTTAAGGGAACTGGATATCAACATGTAAACAACTAAAACTGCACCTGTACCTTTCTCCATTCACAAAAATTGATTCAAGATGGATAAAAGACCTAAATTTAAGGCATGAAATGATAAAAATCCTCAAAGAAAGCATGGGGAAAACACTTGAAAATATCAGCCTCGGGGAAGACTTTATGAAGAAGACTTTCATGGCAATTAAAAAAACAACAAAAATGAACAAATGGTGGGCAGCACCTTTGGCTGAAAGGAGTAGGGTGCTGGCCCCATATACAGGAGGTGGCAGGTTCAAACCCTCCCCCAGCCAAAAACTGCAAAATAAGTAAATAAATGAACAAACAAATAGGACTTAATTAAACTGAAAACCTTCTGTACAGCTAAGGAGACAACAACCAAAGCAAATAGACAACCTACACAATGGGAAAGGATATTTGTATATTTTGAATCAGACAAAAGTTTGATTACTAGGATCTATAGAGAACACAAATTAATACACATGAAAAAAGCCAACAATCCCATATATCAATGGGCAAGAGACATGAATACAACCTTCTATAAAGAAGACAGAAAAAATGGCTAACAAACATGAAAAATGCTCATCATTGCTAATAATTAGAGAAATACAAATCAAAACAACCCTGAGATATCATATAACCCCAGGGAGAATGGCCACATCAAAAAAGAAAATTCTCAAAACTTCAGATGTTGGCATGGTTGTGGAGAGAATGGACCACTTTTACACTGCTGTTGGGACTGAAAACTAACACAACCTTTTTGGAAGGAAGTATGGAGAACCATCAAAGAACTCAAAGGTAGATCTCCCATTTGATCCTGCAATCTCATTACTGGACATCTACCCAGAAGAAAAAAAATTCCTTTTGCCATAAGGACACTTGCACTAGACTATTTACTGCAGCTCAATTTACAATTGCCAACATATGGAGACAGCCTAAATGCCCACCAATCCAGGATTGGATTAAAAGCTATGGTATATGTATACCAGGGAATACTATTCAGCTATTAAAAAAGATGGATCCTTTACATCTTTTCTATTAACCTGTATGGAAGTGGAACACATCATTCTTAGTAAAGCATCACAAGAATGGAGAAGCAAGAATCCTATGTACTCCATTCTAATATGAGGACAATTAATGACCTAGTACATTTTGGGGGATGGGGGACGGGGAGAACAGAGACAGTGAAGGAGGGAGGGAGTGGGTATGTCACAGTGTGTGACATACCTTTTGGGGGTAGAACACAATTATAAGAGGGACTTTACCTAACATATGAAATCAATGTAACCTGTATCTTTGTACCCTCAATGAATCCCCAACAATAAAACATAACAATAAAAATAAAAATAAAAATAATATGGGGGGAGGAGCAAGATGACCAACAGGCGCCAGCCTCCAACAGAAGCTCCCATCCAGAGGGAAGAATAACGTCTGGAAAATATCCAATAATGTTGAAGTTTGGAAGACCAGGTGAGAGAGAGAAGAGTGATATCTGCAGGACACCTCTGCTGAGGCAAGTTGAGACTCCAAGAAAGCAATCTCCAGGTACATAATACACCCCAAAGGAAAAGTCTCCATCCCCTCCCCCAAGAAAGTTATGAGTTTTTTCCTTGTTTTCTTTTTGTATTCTCCTGCGAATGGTGAACTGAGGACCTATTATCTCACCCCACATGTGAGAGCTACAGGAAGGGACGTCTACTCCCCTAGAGGAACCCTGCTGAGATCCCAAACACTCTCTTGCCAGGCCGAAAAACTGAACGAATGTTTTTCACTGCCATTTTGAATTTCTAGTCTACCTTTCCTCCCTTCCCTACAGAGACAGTTGGGGGGGGGGCAAGAGTACCATACCCCACCCCTATGGGACCAAGCGCCCAGTCCTGGACCTGCAGCCAGAGACCTGTTAGAGCCAGGGTACATTCCCTGGGTACTGGGGATCCCCACTCCTGGGGCCAAAGACCTATAAAGCCGTGTGAGTCCCGTGGGCAGCTGTGGAGTACCCAGCTCCTGGCACCCGGGCGAGGAGGCCACCGAGTTTCCTATTCCCAGCACCTGGGTTGGGAGAGCCCAGAACTGCATGCTAGACCTGCATGTGCCCCACAGGCAGCTGCCAAGTTCCCCACTCCTGGAACCCGGGCAAGGCAGGCCTAGAACTCCTTGCTACACCCGTGGGCAGCCGCCAAGTTCCCCACTTTTGGCAGCAGGATTGGGAAGGCCCAGAACTGATTGCTAGACCCAAGTAAGCCCTGTGGGTGGCTGCTGATTTCCCCTACTCCAGGAACCTGGGTCAGGCAGGCCCAGAACTGCTTGCTAGACCCAAGTATACCCTGTGGGTGGCTGTTGAGTTCCCTACTCCTGGCACCTGGGCCAAGCAAGCCCTGAACTGCCTGCTAGAGCCATGCACTCCCAGCAGCCAGAGAATTATGAGAAAACAAACAGTTGAGAGGGAACAACACTAGAATGGTGGTACCACAAGGTGAAGAGCAGCAGCCACAGCAGAGGAAATAATTAGGCTCACACCAGTGAGGCTCTTCAGGATAGACAAGTTCTGCCCCTCTGGGTAACCAGGGGAAACCAGCACCTTCTCCAGTGGAAGCCACCGACTAAACAGTTCTGATACAGACTCCAAACGGTGTAAATTCAGCATGGAGCAGAATCCATGGAAAAACTCTGGAAACCTGAAAAACCAGAGTAGAACAACTCCCCCAAGGAAAAATGAGGAAGATGCAATTGAAGACCCCATCCATATACAGATGGCTGAAATGTCTGAAATCAAGTTCAGAAGTTGGACAGCAAATGAGATTAACAGAATAGAAGAAAGGAGAGAATTAGAATTTCAAGAAATTATTCAAAAGATATTTCAAGAAATTGTTCAAAAGATGTCCATTGGACTTTCAAAAAACTCGATACCCAAATTATACCAGATTTATCAATATTCTCAATCAATGTGAATGCCTTAAATTGCCCTCTAAAGAGGTACAGTCTCGCTGACTGTATACAAAAACTCAGGCCAGATATCTGCTGTATACAGGAATCTCATCTTACCCTAAAAGACAAATATATACTCAGGGTAAACGGATGGTCATCTATATTCCAGGCAAATGGAAAGCAGAAAATAGCAGGTGTTGCAATTTTATTCGCAGACACAATAGGCTTTAAAACAACAAAAGCAAGCAAGGATAAAGATGAACATTTTATATTTGTTGAGGGTAATACTCAATATGATGAGATTTCAATCTTCAATATTTATGTGCCCAACCAGAATGCACCTCAATTTATAAGAGATACTCTAATAGGCATGAGAAACTTGATTTCTCCCAGCTTCATCATAGTCAGAGATTTGAACACTCCTTTGGCAGTGTTGGATACAGCCTCCAACAAGAAGCTTATCAAAGAACCTTTAGATTTAAACTTAACCATTCAGCATTTGGATTTAATGGATATCTACAGAACATTTAATCCTAACAAAACTGAATACATATTTTTCTCATCAGCCCACAGAACATACTTCAAAATCAACCACATTTTAGGTCACACGTCTACCCTTAGCAAATTTAAAAAAATATAAATTATTCCATGCAACTTCTCAGACAATCATGGAATAAAATTTGAACTCAGTAACAACAGGAATCTTCAGAGTCATACAAAAACATGGAAGCTAAATAACCTTATGCTGAATGATAGGTGGGTAAGAGATGAGATCAAGAAAGAAATTACCAAATTTTTGGAACAAAACAATAATGAAGACACAATACCAAAGCACCTGGGACACTGCAAAGGCAATCCTAAGACGGAAATTTATGGCACTGTAAGCCTTGCTCAAAAAAATGAAAAGAGAGAAAGATAACAACTTAATGGGACATCTCAAGCAACTGGAAAAATAATGCTCCAATCCGAAACCCAGCAATAGAAAAGAAATAACCAAAATTAGAGCAGAATTAAATAAAATGGAAAACAAAAGGATTATACAACAGATCAATAAATGAAAAAGTTGGGTTTTTGAAAAGATCAATAAGATCAATAAACCTATGTCCAACCTAACCAAGAAAAATAGAATAAAATTGCTAATTTCATCAATCAGAAATGGTAAAGATGAAATAACAACAGACCCCTTAGAAATTCAAACAATCCTTAATGAATATTACAAGAAAATTTATTCTCATAAATATGAAAATCTGAAGGAAATTGACCAATACTTGGAAGCACACAACCTTCCAAGACTTAGACAGAAGGAACTGGAAATTTTGAATCGGCCTATATCAATTTCTGAAATAGCATCAACTATACAAAATTTCCCTAAAAAGAAAAGACCAGGACCAAATGCCTTCACGTCAGAATTCTACCAAACCTTTAATGAGGAACTAGTACCCATATTACTTAACCTCTTCCAAAACATAGAAAAAGATGGAATACTAACCAAAAAATTCTATGAAGCAAACATCACCTTGATCCCCAAACCAGGAAAAGACCCAACTAGAAGAGAAAATTATAGACCAATCTCACTAACGAATATTGATGTGAAAATATTCAACAAGATCCTAACAAACAGAATCCAGCAGCACATCAAAAAAATTATACTCAATGACTAAGTGGGTTTTATCCCTGGATCTCAAGGATGCTTCAACATATGTAAATCTATAAATGTGATTCTTCACATAAACAAATTAAAAAATGAAGACCACATGATTCTCTCAATTGATGCAGAAAAAGCTTTTGATAATATCCAGCATCCTGTCATGATCAGAACACTTAAGAAAATTGGCATAGAAGGGACATTTCTCAGAATGATAGAGGCCATCTACAGCAAACCCGCAGCCAATATCTTACTGAATGGAGTTAAATTGAAATCATTTTTACTCAAATCAGGAACCGGGAAGGTTGTCTGTTGTCTCTATTGCTCTGTAACATTGTAGTGGAAGTTTTAGCCATCACAATTAGAGAAGAAAAGGCAATCAAGGGTATCCATATAGGATCTGAAGGAAATAAACATTCACTCTTCAAAGATGGTATGATTGTATACCTGGAAAATACCAGGGATTCTACTACAAAACTCTTAGAAGTGTTCAAGGAATACAGCAGCATCTCAGGTTACAAAATCAACACCCACAAGTCAGTAGCTTTTATATATACCAACAACAGTCAAGCTGAAAAAATAATGAAGAACTCTATTCTGTTCACAGTAGTGCCAAAGAAGATGAAATATCTGGAGCCTATCTAACAAAGGATGTGAAAGACCTTTATAAAGAGAACTATAAAACTCTAAGAAAGGGGGGGCGGAGCCAAGATAGCTGACTGCAGCCAGCTTTTTACAGAAGCTCCCATCCAGAAGGAGGCTGAAAGGACAGAAGCTTAGCAAATTAGCTGATGGTTTGGAGCAGAGACAAGAGAGAAGATCGAAGAGTGCACTTCAACCTTCCTGAGG
>NW_003852775.1:97276-98327 GCF_000181295.1 Otolemur garnettii
TTACAGAGAAATCTAGCCGGACAGAGGCCTAATTTAAACATTCAAGGCCCCCCTGCTGAACTCAGATTTCTGGCTGATTTTGCCAGGTAAACCCCAGGACCAGTGGCCTACTAGAGTGAATAGGGCCACAGACCTGGGGGATTACAAGTGACTGAGTGCAAGGTGGGGAAGGAGGTATTAACCTTCCCAAACTAACCCATTTGCCAGGTGGGTCCCTTTGCCCTCACGGAGCACTGGAGCAAGTTATATCTGAACTGCACGCAGACCCCTCTTATCTAGCTCCCAGAGACATTTGAACTCTTCCACCTGAAACGGGTGGTGACTGGGACAACTGATTTGGACACCTCAAACCTGGCAGACGACCCAAGGACTATTCAAAGGGGCACACCGGGTGTATGGTTGAGGAAAATGTTTGAACTATATAAAACAGTATATATTCTCCACCTGCAACACTGAACTCTGAGGAGTCACCACCCACTCACTCCAAGGTTTGGAGAGAAATCTAACCAGACAGAAGCCTAATTTAAATACGTAAGGCCCCCCGCCTCAATTTCTGGCTGATTTTGTCCCGTAAACCGCGGGAGCAGTGGCCTACTGGAGTGAAGAGGGTCTTGGACCTGGGGACCACGAGTGACTGTGTGTAAGGTAGGGAAGGAGGTATTAAACTTCCCAGACTAACCCAGTTGCCGGGTGGGTCCCTTTGCACTCACGGAGCCGGGTGGGCCCCAAAACTTCTTGCTAGAGTCGCATGCCTCACGGGCAGCAGGCACCTGCTTTGGGCAGGCCCAGTACTGCTCGCTAGGGCAGCAGGTGTGCTGCAGAAGTCCCGCACGCAGAGGAGGAGAAATTCTCAAATCCAGGTAGACCCAAACAGCTTGCAAGAGACACACACACCCCACGGGGAGGTGTTCCCCGCTCCAGGATCCCAAGCTCAGTGGGCCTAGAACTGCTTGCTAGAGCCATGCTTGCCCTGTAGGTGGTGGTGGAGGGATCTACCACTCTTGGAGGGCCCAGAACTATTTGCTAGAGCCACATACGTCCCTCGGACAGA
>NW_003852775.1:98504-99734 GCF_000181295.1 Otolemur garnettii
TCCAGGGTGCTGAACTAGGACTAATCTAGCCACTACAGTTCCCCTGTTCCACCCAGAGGGGCTGAACTAGAACAGATCTGTCTGCTGCCAGTTTCTTGCCCCCAGGTTGCCCAGCAGGCTGAACAAGGTCTAATCTGGTTGTGCACACTCCTGTGCAGCTGCTGCTGTTCCACGGAACCCCGGCTGCCCCAACATCCAAGAACTGGGAGAAGACAACAGACAGGCTCTGCCTGTCTCTCTGGGCAACCAGAAGAAGCCATCAACTGAACAGTTCTGATAAGGCCTCCAAAAAAGGTAAACTCAGCATGGGGTGGAACAAGCAGAAAAACTCTGGCAACTCAAATAACCAGAGTAGATCAACTCCTCCAAGGGAAAACAGGGAAGACACAATAGAAGACCCCATCCACAAGCAAATGGCTGGGATGTCAGAAATTGAGTTCAGAATGTGGATAGCAAATAAGATTAACAGACTGGAAGAAACGAAGGAATTGGGAGCTCAAGAAGTTATTCAGAAGATTTCTCAAGAAATTATTCAAAAGGTATCTCAAGAAATTATTCAAAAGACGACTCAAGAATTCAACAATTTCAAAGATAAAACGATCAAAGATTTTGAAATACTGAGACAAGAGGTTGCAGCCCTCAAGGATCTGAAAGACACACTGGAATCCCTCTGTAACAGAGTGCAACAGGCAGAAGAAAAGATCTCTGATACCGAAGACAAAGCTTTTGAAGAAGCCCAGGAGTGCAAAGATCAAAAGAAATAGAGAGCAAAAACAGATCTCACTCTCAGAGAACTCTCGGATAATTAGAAGAAAACTAATATTCGCATTATAGGAATCCCAGAAGGTGATGAAGTTGCTTCACAAAACACAGAGGCTCTTCTTCATGAAATTATGAAAGAGAAACTTTCCAGACATGCCAAGAGATTCTGAAATTCAGATAGCAGATAGTTTCAGAACCCCAGCATGACTCAACCCGAATAAGACATCCCTCAGACACATCATAATTAACTTCACCAAAGATAAGATGAAACAGAAAATTTTGAAAGCAGTTAGACGTAAGAAAACCATAACCTACAAGGGAAAGAGTATTAGGATGACTGAAGATCTCTCAGCTGAAACCTTTCAGGCTAGAAGAGGATGGTCATCAACTTTTAATCTCCTAAAACAAAATAACTTTCAACCCAGGATCCTGTATCCAGCTAAACTGAGTTTCATCTATGATGGAGAA
>NW_003852775.1:117440-120407 GCF_000181295.1 Otolemur garnettii
ACACCATGGAATACTATGCAGCCATTAAGAAACATGGAGACTTTACCTGCTTTATGTTTACATGGAAGGAGCTGGAAAATATTCTTCTTAGCAAAGTATCCCAAGAATGGAAGAAAAATTATCCAATGTACTCATCCCTACCATGAAACTAATTTATAGCTTTAATAGGAAAGCTATAACCCAATTTTAGCCCAGGAATATGGGGAGAGGGGAGAAGGAAGAGAAGGGAGGGGTTAGAGTGGGTGGAGGGAGGTGGATTGGTGGGATCACACCTATGGTTCCTCCTATAAGGTTATATGTGAATCTCTCTAAATGTAGAATATAAATGTCTTAGCACAATAATTAAGAAAAACACATGAAGGCTATGTTAACCAGTTGGATGAAAGTATTTCAAATTGTATAAAGAAACCCTACACTGTACCCCACGATAGTATTAATGTACACTGCTATGATTTAATAAAAAATATCAAAAAATATAAATAAATAAATAAAATCCAAAAAATGCAAAAAAAATTAAAAAATACATTAGGAAAAAGATGCCCTATTTAACAAATGGTGTTAGAACTGGGTAGCTACCTATAGAAGACTGAAACTGGATCCTTACCTTTCACTACTAACAAAAATTGATCCTCACTGGATAAAAGTTTAAACTTAAGACATGGAACTATAAAAATACTAGAAGAGAGTGCAGGGAAAATGCTTCAAGATATTGGCCCGGGAAAATATTTTATGAGGAGGACCTTCCTAGCCATTGAAGCAACACAAAAATTAATTACTGCAACCTAATCAAGCCAAAAAGCTTCTGCACAGCTAAAGGTACTCTAACTGAAACAAACAGACAGTGTTCAGAATGGGAGAAGATTTTTGCAGGTTGTGATTCTAACAAAGGTCTGAAAACTAGAATCTACAGAGAATGCAAATTAATCAATAAGAAAAGAATAAATAATCCTTTTTCTTTGTGGGCAATAGACTTGAAGAGAAACTTCTCTGAAGATTACATGTGAATGGTCAACAAACACATGAAAAAATGCTCATCATCTTTATCATCAGAGAAATGCAAATCAAAACCACCATGAGATCACCTTAGTCCAGGTAAGATTGGCTCACATCAAAAAATTCCCAAACTACAGATGTTCACATGGATGTGGAGAGAATTGAATACTTCTACACTGCTGGTGGGATTCCAAACTAATACAACCTTTTTGGAAAGAAGAGAATTCTCAAGGAACTAAATGTTGACCTACCATTTGATCCTGCAATTCCATTACTATGTACTTACCCAGATGAACAAAAATCATTTTACAACAAAGACAATTGCACAAGAATGTTTATTTCAATCCAATTCATAATTGCCAAGTGGAAGCAGCTCAAATGCCCATGAACCCATGAATGGATTAACAAACTGTAGCATATGTATACCATGGAATACTATGCAGTCATAAAAAAGGGAGACTTCACATCTTCTATGTTTACCTGGATGGAGCTGAAACATATTCTTCTTAGTACAGTATCCCACGAATGTGGCGGGGGGGAGTATCCAATATACTCAATACTATTATAAAAACAATATATAATCACTTACACATTCATACAAATGATAAAACACAAATCTAGTTCAGAAATAAGGAGGAAGCAGGAGGGAGGGGAGAAGGGATGGGAGAAAGTAAGAAGAGGGAGGGTATTTGGTGGGATCTCATCTAATGTGCACAATGCAAGGGTACATTTCAATACAACTAAGAATATATTATAAATGTCATACCACAAAAAATAAGTAAGTAAGGTGATGGTTATGTTATTCAGTTTGATTTAAGCATTCCACATTATATACAAAATCATCATATTGTACCCCATATATGTATACAATTATTTAATAAAAGTTAAATTTATAAAGGCTAATATCCAGAATCTACAAAGAAGTTGGGCAAATCAACAAGAAAAGAACAAACAACCCCATTAAAATTTGGGCAAGAGACATGAACAAAACCCTCTCCCAAGAATATAGACAAATGGACAACAAACACATTTTTTAAATAGTCATTTTCACTGATCATCAGAGAAATTCAAATCAAAACCTGTTAGAGATGTCACCTAACTCCAGTGAGAATGAGACTAGCCCACATTACAAGGTCTCAAAGAATCAGATACTGGCATGCCTACAGAGAGAGGGGAACAGTAATGTTGGTGGGATTGCATACTCGTAGAACTTTTTTGTAAAGAAGTATGGAGACTCTTCAAATAACTAAAAGTAGATCTCTCATTTGTTCCTACAGATCTATTACTAAGTATCTATCCAGAAGAAAAAAAATCAATTTACCAAAAGAACATTTGAACTCAAATGCTTATAGCAGCTCAATTCATAATTGCAAAGATATGGAAACAATCCAAGTGCCCAGCAACCCATGAATGGATTAATAAACTCTAGTATATTTATACCATGGAATACTATTCAGGCATAAAAAGTATTGCGATTTCGCACCCTTTTATTTATCAGAATGGAGTTGGAGATCTCAAGAATGTAAAATAAAGCATCCCATGTACGGAGTACTAAGTTTAAACTAGTAGATCAACAACTACTAATCCACAAGAGAGAAAAATACCATTAAATCCAAGGAGGAAGGGGATTTGGTAAGCTTCTATTGAATGTGTACAATGTAGAAGTATATGGCACACTTCCTTCCTGGGTGGGACTTAACTACACCTAGGTCTTCACCATATAAACACAAACAATATAACCTAATCATACATATGTACCTTCATATTAATCCAAACTAAAAAATGTTAAAAAATCAAATTCAAGTATTCAGCCATCAAAAAAAATGAAGATTTTACAGCATTTGTACTAAACTGGATGGAGGTGGAACACATTATTCTTAGTGAAGCATCACAGGAATGGAGAAGTAAGAAGTGAGAATAGGAGAAGTAAGAATACATAGGTATATTCAACTTTGATATGAAGACAATTAATGA
>NW_003852775.1:120643-171233 GCF_000181295.1 Otolemur garnettii
TATATATTAGTCATCTATTTTTTTTAGACTTTGGTAAAAACATGATAAGAAAAAAATTGTTTGCTAT
Organism: Otolemur garnettii; assembly: GCF_000181295.1. Lineage (NCBI taxonomy): Eukaryota > Metazoa > Chordata > Mammalia > Primates > Galagidae > Otolemur > Otolemur garnettii. Next base: position 120,711 of record NW_003852775.1, read on the forward strand.
TTGTATTTTGTCTTGTGTATTCTGTAACAAACAAGTAGTAAATGATTATGTATTCAAAAAAAATTGCACAGCTCTTGTTAAAGCTATATTGACAGGTACATTCTATTTTGGTTGATGATACAATGCTATTTTTCTTTTTCTAATATTATTTTGTAATTCTTTTTACATAGGAATATAATTGATTTTGTATAGTTATTTTGAAGTTAGCTACATTGCTGAATTTTTCTATTGTTTTTGGTAACTTGCAAGTAACTTGGCAACTCAGAACTAATGAAATTTGTATTTTTTTTTACAAAGCATTGGGATTTTTAAGTTATCATGATTGTATTAGTTAGGATCTTCAGCTTTACTAGGAGTGGTGGTAATGAGTACACTTATCTCATAATTGATTTGTAGATAATGCTTTTGTTTCCTCATAAAATTGATATATTTGCCCCAATGTTATCTTCAATGATTATGTCAATGTTTTGCCTATAGTTGATGTTCTGTAAATATTCATGGAATAAAGGAGCCTGAAATAAAAAAAAAATCAAATTCAAGAAACTCCAAAATACAAAATTAGTACATAAAATAGTTGCGTTTCTATGCACTAACAGTGAACAATCCAAAAAGAAAATTAACAAAGCAACTTCATAATTTCATTTACAATAACATCAAAAAGAATAAAATATTTAAGATTAAACTTAACCAAAGAGGCAATAAACTAGTACTCTGTAGATTACAAAACATTATTGAATAAATTAAAGACAAATGAAAAGACATACTACATTCATCCTACTCAAAGAAATCTACTCATTCAATGCAATCTCTAACAAAATATCAAAAATGTTTTTGAAAAAATAGAAAAACCCATCTTAAAATTAATGTGAAATCTCAAAGGACCACAAATAGCCCAAACAATTTTGGGAAGAAATAACAAAGTTGACATGCTCATATTTTCTGATTTCAATACTGTAAAACTACAGTAATCAAAATAGTGTGGGAGTGGCATAAAAACAGACATATAGACTAATGGAATAAAATACAGAACCAAAAAATACATGCTCAAATATATAGTAAAACGTTTTTGACCAAGGTGCCTGACCAATCAACAAAGAAAAGACAGTTTTTTTTAATGGAAGGTACTGGCAAATTTGGCTATCCACATGCAAAGAGTGAAGTTGGGCCCTTACATTATGACATATAAAAAGGTTAACACAAAATGGATTAGATAACTAAATGTAAAAACCAAAACATAAAACTCTTAGGAGAAAAAAAATGGGGAGAAAGGTCAATGACATTAGTTTTGATAACAATTTCTTGGATATGACACCAGAAGCACAAGCAACACAAGACTATATGAATAAATTTGACTTTGTTAAAATTAAAAACCCCTGTGAATCAAGGATACTATCAACAGAATTAAAAGGTGGCCTACAGAATGTGATAAAAGGCAGGTATACTTCACTTTATTATGTATTACTTTATTATACTTTGTTCATATGAAGAAAATTTTAGTAGTATGGATAGATCAGACCAGTCATGACTTTCCCTCAAGCTAAAGCTTAATCCAGAGCAAGACTCTAAATATTTTCAATTCTATGAAGGCTAAGAAAGATGATGATCCTGGAGAAGAAAAATATAAAGCTACAATAGGTTGATTTATGAGGTTTAAGGAAGTTGAAATAGTCTTCATAACATAAAAGTACAAGGTGAAGTATCAAGTGCTAATTTAAAGGCTGCAGTCAATTATCCAGCAGATCTAGCTGAAATAGTTGATGAAGATGGCTATACCAAATAACAGATTCTCAACGTAGACAAAACTACCTTACATTGATAGAAGATGTCACCTAGGACTTTAATATCTAGGGAGTAGTAGTCAGTACCTGACTCCAAAACTTCAAAATACAGACTGACGCTTTTGTTAAGAACTAGTGGAGTTTTGGCTTAAACTTCTAGTTGAAGCCAATGCTCATTACCATTTAGAACATCCTAGGACATTTATGGATTATGTTAAATATACTCCACCCCTGTTCTCTAAATGGAATAATAAAGGCTGAATAACAAAACATTGGTTTGCATCATGGTTTACTGAATATTTGAAACCTACTCCTGAGACCTACTGCTCAGAAAAAAAATTCCTTTCAAAATATTTCTGCTCTGGCTCGGTTCCTGTGGCTCAAGTGGCTAAGGCGCCAGCCACATACACCTAAGATGGCGGGTTCAAATCCAGCCCTGGCCCGCCAAACAACAATGAAGGCTGCAACCAAAAAATAGCCAGGCGTTGTGACGGGCGCCTGTGGTTCCAGCTTGAGCCCAGGAGTTGGGGGTTGCTGTGAGCTGTGATGCCACAGCATTCTACCCAGGGGGAATAGCTTGGGGCTCTGTCTGAAAATATATACATATATATATTTCTGCTCACCAGATGCGAGGTGGAGGCCGGGCCTGAAATGGCTGGAGGCGAAGGGGGCTGGGGATCCGAGCTCTAGGAGGCAGCTGAGGCATGGGGCGGGGCCTGCAGCCTGGCGCCGACCGTTGGGAAGCTGGGTTCCGCGAGGCTCTGCCTCCTGACCTAAGGTGACCAGACGTCTGCTTTTGGTGGGACAGCCCCGCTTTTGAACAATTTGTCCCGCGTCCTGTGGCGTTTTTAAAAAGTCCCAATTTTTGGAAAGAATGCACGGGCGGGAGAAGAGGAAGGGAAAATACGATTTTCGGCTGCCATGTGGCTATTTCACCAGACCATGGGTTTTATATTATTTTTGTTAATTTTATAATGCTAAACTATAATAATAACAAATAATTGTTGAGAAGTGATTATCGAGAACTGTTTATCAAAGTTTGCATTGTTGTCAGGCCCTGCCCTACCCAGTCCCCTGCCCCCGCCCCTGCCCGCGTCTCTGCTCTCCGGCCACGTTGTCCTGCTTTACAAATGTTAAAATCTGGTCACCCTATGACCTGACCGCCCCGCTTGCCACTGAAGCTGCTGCCTGCAGCCGCTAGAGCCGGTACCGGTTCTGTCCCTTCTGCGCGGCTGCCGGCTCTGGAACTGCCTTCTTCCTGCTCCTCCTCGGCTTCAGCCTTGCCTGCCCCCTCAGCCCTCGGCGCCGCCGCCCCCTCCCGCAGGCTGCCGCGAGTCGCGGAGCCCACAAAGGCGCGGCCCCGCCGCCGCCTTCGCGGCGTCGCAGTAGTCCTGGAGCTCCCCAAGCCGGCGCGGGCATGGCCAGGGCATGAGAGTGAAGCTGTCACGTGAGCCAGAGGAGAAGGTGGCATTGGAGTCCGAGGTAGGAGCCATGCCGGAGAAGCCCACAGGCACGCAGGCCCTGGGCAGCAGTTGGCTACAAGGCTTTCACCTACCAAGTGTATATCATGCTGCTATTTTCATCTTCCTTGAATTCTTCTCCTGGGGCCTGTTGACCACTCCAGTGTTGACTGTTCTACTTGAAACATTTCCTCAACACACATTACTTATGAATGGTCTCATTCAAGGTGTGCAGAGCCTGCTCTCTTTTCCGAGTGCCCGGCTCATAGGTGCTCTGTCTGACGTTTGGGGGAGGAAGCCCTTTCTCCTTTTCACTGTCTTCTTTACCTGCTTCCCAATCCCACTGATGAGGATCAGCCCATGGAGGTATTTTGCGATGATTTCTGTGTCTGGAGTCTTCTCAGTCACGTTCTCTGTGATATTTGTCTATGTATCTGATGCCACTCAAGAGCTCAAGTGAAGTACTGCTGATGGATGGGTCATAGGTTTTGGCTCAGTTAAAATTGCAGCATTCATAGCTATGGTAGGAATTCTATTGTGGCTCAAAATATCTTTCTTAGCATCTTGATGAGATCATTAGTTAATAAGAATACTGTCCTCCTTGGGGCGGCACCTGTGGCTCAAGGGAATAAGGTGCTGGCCCTATATGCTGGAGGTGGCCGGTTCAAACCCAGCCCTCGGCCAAAAGCTGCAAAAAAAAAAAAAAAAGAATACTGTCCTCCTGGGCTTGAGCTTTCAGATGCTCCAATTAGCCTGGTACAGTTTTGGATCTCAGGCCTGGATGATGTGGGCAGCAGGGACTGTGGCCTCCATGTCAGTATCACATTTCCAGCAGCCAGTGCTCTTGTCTCTCAGAATGCAAAGTCAGATCAGCAAGGAGTTGCACAGGGGACCATAACTGGAATAAGAGGACTATGCAATGGCCTGGGGCCAGCACTTTATGGCTTCATATTCTACATGTTCCATGTAGAACTGACCGAATTGGGCCCAAATTTGAATGCTAGCAATGCTCCCCTACAGGGAGCTGTCATCCCAGGCCCACCATTTTTATTTGGGGCATGTATAGTTCTTATGTTTTTTCTGGTTGCCTTATTCGTCCTCGAATACAGTTAAACCAGTGGAGTTCAAAAACATAGCAACAGTGGCAGTGGCAGCCTGACCAACACCTCAGAACGGGGCAGTGATGAGAACATTGAGCCACTGCTTCAGGACAGCAGTATCTGGGAGTTCTCTTCCTTGGAGGAGCCTGGGAATCAGTGCACAGAAAAGAGGATTCTGCAGATGCCATCTCTGACAACCCTGGAGGGAGCCACACCACATGGAGACATCCTGGTGCTGGAGGGGAGAAGCTAGCAGCATCCTTCAGGGCCAAGTTTGATAAATGTTCCCCTCCATCCTTCCCTCTTGCTCTTCCTCCTCCATTTTTGTTTTTGTTTGTTTGTTTTCTTCTATTCTTTTTCTTTGTGTGCTCAGGTAAGATTTGAAATACTTCCTTGAAAATAATGTGAAACTTAAATGTAAAAAACAATGGCTTTCCTATAACAACTCCAGAGTGAGTGACAGCAGTCTTTCCATGCCCTTCTTAGCAGGTGAAGGATTGTACTAGAACTGCCGTCTCTGGCAAGATTGCAGGTAAAGAATTCCTTATTTTTTTCCTTCCTTTTTCTCTGAATTTAGTTTTTTCTCAACCCTTTGGTGTTGATGAGTGGTCACTCTTGAGTCACTCAGTATTAGGGATCTATTTGTCTTTGTTCAAAGGTCAAATGAAAACTTAGTTTTACTCTCCTTTTCTCTACTTCCCATTCTTGGCTAAAATGAGATTCAACATACATACATCTCTCTGGACATTAATAATGCTTATCAGTGGTCACCTTTACTACATAAAGGACATTTTTCTTATGAATTTAAATTGTATAGAAATCACACCTCAGATTCCTGGACCTAGTGTCCTCCTCAGATCCAAGATAATTTTATAGAAGAAGAAAACACATTAAGCATTCTGGTAGCAACATTGAAATTGGAGGGTATTTCTAAGAAAGCTTTTTAACAATTTGAAAATTCCTAAATAAGGGTGAGCATTAGTACCTAAATACCAGTGGAGTTTATATACAAGTTCTGACTCATAATGCATTATTACTGTTTGCTCTTTCCCACATCTCCTATATCCTGGTTCTCATCCATCACACTCCTGCCTTAACTACTCTGTAGTATGCATTTGTTTTTAATTTTTATTTCAAGCTTTTTTAATTTGACTTTTGAATCTCATGGGAGTATGCACATGAAATTCCTTCCTAAAATATTATGGTTTAGTGAAGCTCGGTTTCACAAAAAGTGTCTTGCTAATTTTCTGAGGTGTTTTATGGACAAAGAAAACTTTACAGATTTATATGTATTTTGCTGCATCAGTAAATGGACCATTATTAACTAAGGCCTACCTTTAACAGAGCACTCCTTTGAAATCTTTATGGATATGACATATATATAGATATTTGTAAGGGGTTTTAATTTTTTTTGATGGGGTGCTGTGTAAATCTTGTATTTATAAATGTAATGAGGGTGTTGACAGAAAAAATATATACAAATTTTATAAAGGATTGTGTACTGACTGAATACATTTAAAAGAAAATATATTTGGGGCAGTGCCTGTGGCTCAAAGGAGTAGGGCGCTGGCCCCATATACCGGAAGTGGCGGGTTCAAACCCAACCCCAGCCAAAAACTGCAAAAAAAAAAGAAAATATATTTTGAAACCTGTCTGCTATGAACAGAGATAACATATCTTTTTACTATGCTGTTGGTGTTTGGGTTAAGCTTCCTAATGCATAATAAATTTGCATTGGATTCTTTAAAAATATATATTTCTGCTCATGGACAATGCACCTGTTCATCAAAAGGTCTGATGGAAATGTACCAAAAGATAAATGTGTTTTAATGGCCTGATAACACAATATCATTTATTCTGCCCATGGATCAAGTAGCAATTTAGACCTTCAAGTCTCATTATTTAAGAAAGACATTGCATGAGCCAATAGAAGCCATAGATAGTAATTCTTTTGATAGATCTGGAAAGGAACCTTCTGGAAAAAATTGACCATTCTAGATGCCATTAAGAACATTTGTGATTTATGAGAATAGATTAAAATATCAACATTAACAGGAGTTTGGAAGAAATTGATCCCAACTCTCATGGATGACTTTGATAAGATCAATAATTCAATCAAGAAAGTAACTTCAGATATGGTGGAAATAGCAAGAGAACTAGAATTGGAAGTGGAGCTTGAAGATGTTGCTACAATCTCATGATTAGACTTGAATGGATGAAAAGAACATTTTGTTCTTATGATGAACAAAAATGTGGTTTCTTAAAATGCAATCTATTCCTGGTGAAGATACTCTGAAAAATTGGCAAAATGACACCAAAGAATTTAGAATATTATATACATTTAGTTAATAAAGTAGTGGCAGAGTTTGAAAAGGTTGACTACAATTTTGAAAAAGTTCTACTGCGGGTAAAATGCTCTGAATAGCACTGCATGTTACAGAGAAAACCTTTAGTGGAAGGAAGAGTCATTTGATGTGGCAGATTTTATTGTTGTGTTATTTTAAGACTTTCTCACAGTCACCCTCTGTAACCAACAGCCTGATCAAGCAGCCATCAACATGAGACCCCACTAGCAAAAAGGTTACAACTTACTTTAGGTTCAGATGATAACGTTGTTTAGCAATAAAGAATTTCAAATTAAGGTATGCACATTTTTTAGACATAATGCTATTGTATACTTAATAGACTACAGTATAGTGTAAACATAACTTTCATATGCACTGAAAAACCAAAAATAAATGGTGTGACTCAATTTACTGTTATAAGAAATTTATTATGGTGGTCTGGAACTAAACCCACCACCATATATTTGAGGTATGCTTGAGTTGCAAATCTGTACGTGACAACAGATTAATATTCAGAATATACCAAGGACTCCTACAACTCATCAACAAGGAAAAAAGTCCAAAACAGAAAGAGGCAAAGGACTTCAATACATATTTCTTCAAAGAATATATAAAAATGACCAAGAAGCACATGAAAACATGTTCAACATCACTTTTCAATGGGGAAATTAAAAGAAAAACCACAATGAAATACCACTTTACACCCATTATGATGGCTATTATTATTATTATTATTTTGGCCGGGGCTGGGTTTGAAACCTGCCATCTCCAGCATATGGGACTGGTGCCCTACCCTTCTGAGCCGCAGGCACCACCCAATGACTATTATTTTTTATAAAAGAGAAAATATCAAATGTTAGTGAAGATTTGGAGAAACTAGAACCCTTGTAAATTGCTAATAGAAATATGAAATGATGCAGCCATAGTGGAAAACAGCACAGCAGTTCCTCAAAAAAATAAACAGAGAATTACTCTAATATTCAACAATTCCACCCCTAGTTATGTACTCAAAAATTTGAAAGTAGGGTCTCAAACAGACATTTGTATTCCCATGTTTATAGTGGCATTATTCAAAAAGCTTAAAAGTGGAGAAAAAAACCAATGTCCATCAAGAGGATTAATGGATATGCAAATTTTGATTTACATAATTAAATGTTACCTAGCTTTTAATAATTAAATATTATTGCATAATGTTTTGTAATTATTATTCAATAATAATTTAATATTTTCATACTATATAATCCAATATTATTCAGCTTTAAAAAGAAATTAAATGCTGATGCATGCTCCAACCAGGATGAATCTTGAAGACATTGTGCTAAGTGAAATAATCTAGACACAAAAGGGCAAATATTGTATGACTCCATTTACATGAGTTTCCTAGAATAGTCAAATTCATTGTGATAGATAATATATTAGTGATTTCCATCAGCTAGAGATAGTAAAGAATAGGGAGCTACTATTATCTTTTAATAGGTATAGAGTTTCAGTTTGAAAAGATAAGAACTTCTGGAGATGGATGATAGTGATGATATCAAAATAATATGAAGGTGCTTAATGGCATTTAACCATATACTTGAAATATTTAAAATAATAAATTTTATGCTATATATTTCTTACCATTATAAAACAGTTAATGTGGGAAACTGTGTATATGTGGAGGAGAAGCATATGGGAACACAGTATCATCTGCTCAATTTTAATGTCAATCTGTAATTGTTCTAAAAAAAGATCTATTAATACAAAAAAGAGAACAGCTTATAAAGTCTTTAAAAATCTTTTATAAATCTAATGCTCCAGAAACAATCTTATTATTTTCAAGAAAATTGATTTGTAGTTGTACTGGCACTAATTCCAGGTTCTTTTCCTATATTTTGGATTTCTTTGTACCTGTGAGACTCTTGGGGTGTGGGGTGTGCCATTTCCTCCATAGTCATAATCCAATTTCTTTATTTGTCATCTGTGGGTGTCTCATGCAGAAATCAAACCCCATTCCTTTTTATATGACCATGCTGACAACAGAGTAGACACATCTTAATATGAATGAATAAACAAACCAAATATTTAATGGTAAAATAGAAATGAATTGTTATGTGGAAAGACAGAAGTACAAGCTTAATCAACAGACACTCAAGTTCTGGGAAACCTATAACATAACCCTGGGTTTCCTGAATAATTGCCTAAATTATATGAATGGATTTTAAAATGTGTAGGAAATGGACCAATACCAGGAATCACACCACCTCCCTACCCTCAGCCAGAAAGAATTAGTAATTTTGAACAGACCAATATCAAGCACAGAATTTGCAAAAACAATATAAAATATTCCAAAAAGAAAAAGTCCTGTATCAGATGGTTTTACACCAGAATTCTGCCAAACCTTCAAACAGGAGATCGTACCTGTATTGCAGAACCTATTCCAAAATGTAGAGAAAGAACAAATCCTCTCCAACACATTCTGCAAAGCAAACATCACCCTGATACCAAAACCAGGAAAAGACCCCCAAAAAAGAACAGACCAATATTATTAGTGAATATTGACACAAAATATTCAGTAAAATCCTAGTTAACAGAGTACAGCTAAACATTAAAATTATACATTATTAAAATATTATTTCTGAGATTGTACATTAATAATATACTGAGTCTGTTAAAGTTGTTCTCTTGAGGTATGAGTTAACAGTTCTGAATTCTATATATGTACACTGAGATCAAGCAAATAAGTACATGAATGATGAGAGTTGCATTTTTCACTGTTGAGGTGAGAAGTTACAGAAAATCAAAGAGACAATTTAGAATTGTCCATGTGGTAATTAAGGCATTAAGTTCAGAGAAATGGATATGAAAGCATTCTTACCTTAACATAAGATACTTATCTAAAGACAGGAAAATTACTGCAGAAACTTGTATGTATAGGGTTAATATATGTACATGAATTTCCTAGCTCTGTTTATTAAAAAGGTGTAGAAGCAATAACATCCCAGTACAACAAACACAGCCAGTAGTCAGGTCTTAGTTTCTGACACTATTCTTCAAAATAAAGAACAAAGGCTTTTTGTGGAGAAGTGGGTTATTCTGAGACTGGGATACAAAATACCTAAGATGAGCCTACGGTATCTTGTACCATCAGAAAGTAGAAAGAGTGGGTATATGTAAAACACACACACAGAGGCATATGTCTAAGGGACCCAGAAAAGAACTGAAGGACCTCCCAATAACCAAAGCTGGAATAATTTGTGTAAAAATAAGTAACATAATATTGGATTATAACCAAAATCATACACATATCTATGAGTCTATATTGCCATAGAAAGGATTAAATAAATAAATGGTGAAAAAGAGAAATTTCCTGTAGAAATTAATTTCAAACAATGTATGTAGATACTCCTGCAAAGGTGTATCCTAAGTCCAAAGTGCTTCTAAATTGTAACATTTTGGAAGGTGGCAAGGGGATGAATGTAACTTTACAATGTAGGAATCTGGGAAACTACCTCCATCAGATGATCAAAGTTAACATAATCAGTTAAGTCATGCTGATAGTATTTTCCTTCAGTATGACATGATGAGAAATATGCTTCATTTCTATTGTCTTCCTTTCAAAAGCCCATAAACTCACTCTAACCATGAAACAAATACTAGACAAATCTGAACTGAGGAACATTCTAAAAAGTGCCTAACTGTTTCTTCTCAAAACCATTAAGGTCATCAAAAACAAGTAAGCCAATATATGTGCACACCAAACCTGAACAAGGGAACTGCCTGCTAAAATATAAAATTTAAATAAGATCCAGTGTCTTGTAACATAATACTCAAAATGTCCAGGATATAATAGAATCGTTCATTATATCAAAAATAAGAAAATCATAACTTGAATGAGAAAAAACAATCAATAAATTCCAATATCAAGATGGATCAAATATTGCTATTATCTGAAAAGGATTTTAAAGTAACCATCATTAAATGCCTCAACAAGCAATGTATAAACACTCTTAAAACAAATAATAGAAAATCTCTGCAAAGAAATAGAAACTATAAAAATGAACAAAATGAAAATTACAAAATTGAAAAACCAAAATAACCAAAATAAAAATCTCACTGGATGTGTTCCATAACAGGACAGAATCAGTGAACTTGAAGACAGATAAAGAAAATTGACCTAGGTTTGGTGCCTGAAGCTCAGCGGCTAGGGTGCCAGCCATATACACTGGAGGTGCTGGGTTCAAACCCAGCCCAGGCCTACCAAACAACAGTGACAACTACAGTTAAAAAATAGCCAGGCATTGTGGCAGGCGCCTGTACTCCCAGCTACTTGGGAAGCTGAGGCAAGAGAATCATTTAAGCTCAAGAGTCAGGTTGCTGTGAGCCATGATGCCACAGCACTCTACCAAGGGCGACATAGTGAGACTCTGTCACAAAAAGAAAAAAAAAAAAAAAGAAAATTGACCTAATCTGAACAATAGAAAATAGACTTAAAAATAAAACAGAACTGTAAGAGCTCTGACAATAACAAAAGATCTAGCCTTCATGTCATAAGAGTCCCACAAAAAGAATGTAGCAGCAAATATAGTCAACAAAATAAAGGCTCAAAATTTCCAAATTTTGGCAAAAAGCATACACCTACAGGGCTTATGGGATTCTATGTTCTATTTTTATACCTTCCTGTGAATCTAAAATTATTTCAAGTAAAAAGTTAAAAACATAAAGTGACACAATTATTTCATTCATTCCCTTCTGTTTGTGATCACCTTGGGGATATAGAGTTTAAAAGAGTAGCTTTAATTTAAGTTTCTATTATGTTAAGGGAATTACTCTGTGCCAGGCATTATGCTAAGTGCTTGAAAGTCATTATCACTATGTATCATCAAGACAAACATATCATATAGGCAATAGTAATTGTCTCCATTGTACAGATGAAGAAACTGCTGACAAGTAGGATTTGTTAGTTTATCCCAGGTTACATAAAATACAATCTGGAAAAAAAAAAGTTTAAAAAAGCAAAAAAAAATTAAATTAAATCTATGATTACATGACCTAAAATGGGCCATAATTATAATGTCTACATTATAGAATACTTAAAGGAAAATGAAATTTAATACATTTCTGTAATGTTTTTGCATTTTTAGGATATGTAAAAAGCTTCAGCCTAGCTGTTACAAATTCTAAGTCAATGGCAAAAGAATATAAGTTACTATGTCTTCTTGTGCTAGCACCAAGTGCTTTTCATAAGCATAGAGACATTTTAATATTAAGTGAAACTGAAACATCATTCAATGTCATTGAAGACAGCACAGTATGATAAAAAGAAAAAAAAAAGTATAAGCAATGATAATCAGATTTGAGTTCTCCTTTCAGTAGTTGAATGATACTGGCACGTTATAATGTCAACATCTTTGATTTTTCATCTGAGAAATGGAGATAACCACCCATATCCAAACTCACTCTAGTTAGAATGTAATGCTCAGTCTACAAACACTGTGCTAACTTATAGTAGTCTTATTTGATAAGACTAATGGTGAAATTGAACATGCAATATAAAGGTCTTCCGTTGTCTAATATGGGGTCTTAGCAAAGAAAACTAATTCATCTAAGCCATAAAATAAAAAATACCTCATCATACTAGGGAAAATAACTCATTGGAAGTAATTCACTCTTCCTTATCCATAGCATTCTTAACAAATTCTGTGATATTTTGGAAAAGAAAGATTATTGTCTAAATATTATTTCCAATTTTACTTGTATATTCTGCAACAAAATATCCACATACATACACAGATGCAAGCGTGCATATTCATAATAAGATGTCACTTTTTATTACCTCCTTTCATCTGAAAACTTACAGATAAATAATATTGCACTCATTGATATTGGTTTCACCTGTTGAGAATCTGTGAGCTTGCTCTCATTCTGAATCATCCAGTTTTGTGCTTGTATGTATGTGTGCATGTGTGTGCTCACTTTTGCGTGCACCTGCAAATACTATATAAAGTGTGAAAAAGAACATTTAATAGTAATGCTCAGATACCTTTTTCCATTTTCATTAAGTTGCCTTGTGGAATTTTTTATTTCACCATTAGTCTTATCAAATAAGACTACTTGGAAAGCTTTTTTCTCATGGTCAAGTGATATACTTAATTGGCATACAGAGCCTTTTGTATAAGTTTTAAATTAACAGATTCTCTATTTTACAGAGACAGTGAAGTACAGTTGGGTAGTTAACATCTATTTCTATATTTCACCTTCCAAATACACCTACACCTATGGCTCTGTAGGTGTCAGAACATGTAATACTCCCTTTATATGTACTACTTCTTGTGTAGATGGGGATACATATGACTTCCAAATCTGACCTGGGTCCAGTACCATTATAGCTCTTCAATCACAAGGGTGTCTATTCCACCAGTACTTGGAACAAGAGTTGGTCCAAAGCTGAATTTATCCAAAACTTCCTGCATTGCCAGTTTCCAGGACTCTTCTCTTACCACCCACTTAAGTTTTTGTTTCCCTAGTGTCTGTCAGACCAAAGCTAACCAGGCCAGGACATTCCCTCTGTATTGTCACTTGCCCCTCCCTATTCTAGGGTACTGTAGCTTTCCCAGACAAAAGGAACAAATTAACTTTCCAGGGGTGTCAACGATGGCCTCACTCCTGGCCTCCCATAAAGTGGCTTATTGCACCTGCCCCAAATATGCCTTGGCCAGGATTGCCTGTCTTCTCACTAGCCATGGAAATGTATTGTTACACACAGAAAATGGTTCCACAAAATACCTGATAGGGCTCTCATTTTCGCCAGCACTTGTGTGCATCCATGCATACATATGTAAACAAGCACCCACCCTGCACTCCCATACCTGTATGATAAGACATCAAAAACCATACTTAAAACTAGGGCAAGCGAGCTTCCATGAAGATTCAACCTCTACTCCCCTCCCCTAAGTGCACACACAAGCCCAGGAAGAGAACGTTTACAAGGGCTGGAGTCCTTTATTTGATGAATGACTGATCTCTCTCATGCACTCCCAACCCACTTCATGCCCAATCCCACGCAGGAGCATGTGTGAACACACGCACAGAGAGAGAGAGAGAGAGGATGTGTAGGTAGCTATGTGAAAGTTTGGGATGAGGGAAGTGAATTACTCATTGGCTGCATGACCTCCAGAGCTTTTATTACCTTACATTGAGAATGAATCAACAAATGAATCATTAGTGTGATTTTTTAAAAGATTGTGTGTTTTTTGTTGTTGTTGTTGTTGTTGTTGTTTTTTGCCGGAGCTGGGTTTGAACCTGCCACCTCTAGGTATATGGGGTCAGTGCCCTACTCCTTGAGCCACAGGTACTGCTCAAAATATTGTGTTCTTTTGAGCATTCTTTTCTCCTTTTAACAACTATACTGTCTGGCAAAAAATTTCAAGAAAATACGTATCAGAGGTATAGTCTGTGTAAGGTCACTCTGTATATTTCTTTTAAAAGAATACTTGCTTTGGGGCAGAGCCTGTGGCTCAAAGGAGTAGGGCGCTGGCCCCATATGCTGGAGGTGGCGAGTTCAAACCCAGCCACAGCTTAAAAAAAAAAAACTGCAGAAAAAAAAAAGAATACTTGCTTTATATTCTGCTTCATGTTGTATATATCTGTGGTAACTGAATAGTGAAATATATCTATGGATGGCAAATAATTTCATGTAATTTTTATTTTCCAGATTATATTTTTCTCTAGTTCCCAAAATTTTAAAGTGAGCATCATGCTGTATTTATTGGTCAGTGAACAAATGGTTTATGGTGAGTGTTGAGCTTATATAGACAAACAAAAGGCTAATGAATGTACTTGACAGTTAAGAAATAGCACACCACAGTTACATTTTTTTAATCAGCCAGACTTGTCAATAACTTAAGTAAGAACTATCACTAAACTTAACACTTAGCCCTTCTTAATATTTGCAGATATCTTGGAGATTTTGGTATTATGATGAAAAATATGTCCTTTCACTTTTGTGTAATTTAAAAACAAAGGGAGCAATTACTAGTAATTTAGTAAGAATTTACTGCACCCATACTATATACCAGTTTTGAGTATTTTACAGATAAAAACTTACTAATAAAAATAATTAAATAGATATACACATTTAGCATTTATGTCCCATGCATAGTTCTAAGCACTTTATATAAACGAATTGATTTTTCATGGTAATTTTATGAGGTATAACTATTATCATGTTTTTACAGATATGAAAACTGAGATACATAACGTAACTTGTACAAGATCATTGAACTAGTAAGTTACAGAGTTTTGAATCTAGGCAACATGACTTCAAAGACTAAACACTTTGCCATATGATGTAAAATAATGAGTATTATAATTTATACCATAAATTATTATACAGGTTGTCCATAAAGTTCATGTTCAATTTAAAAAGATAACTACTTTAAATTGCATGCTAACTTCACAAGCACTCTGTATATCCAAAAATTAAGTTTTATGTATTTAAGTGTATTCCCTAGGAATAACAAAATTTTAACAAGGCCCATCAGCCACCTCAGTGAGCCCTCCAGGCCAATATGAATGATTGTTTTTTTAAAGATAAATATAGATGGAACTAAGGTAAAATTCTATGTTTTGTCACACTTGAGTCCTAAACCCTAGTGCAGAGATGTCTGGTATATGGACTGAAGCTGGTGGCTTACCCTCAGGGCCTAAAAAGCCTTTATATTAGTCTAAACCCATATCACATGAACACCTCAAATTGAATCCATAAGAGGAAAAAGGAAATAAGTAGTCCCAGTCATCAGTAGGCTGGCCTGGAACTCACATCTAGGCCTTGATACTCTCCAATAGGACATAAACCATTTAATAGAATACACACCTCACTCAAGGGGGGGTCCCCACACTCTGGGACTATAATAAATGAGACAAAGCAGGACTACTTAATTTTGTCTAACTACAATCAAAAACAAGGTCAATGTGCCACCTACAAAATACCAAACACATCTCCCCTCAATTGCTACTTCTTTACCAATTACAGCTTTATCTTTGTTCTAGTCTCTACTCACTATGAATAAGATTTACTGAACTACCAATCATAAAACTGTCTCCCCTTTCTGTCAACATCGAATCTAGAGTAAAGCTCCAATTTCTTAAAGCCACCACAAAATCACACAACCAAAGCCCAAATCCTGCAGCATATTTTTTCTAATACCCACTTCCTAATAGGTTCCATGGTTCCCTACTGCATGTTCTCTCTCACTGCAGTGATAAATAAACCTAACTTCTTCAACTATAAGAATGTCCCTGCCTTTGCCTTAAGGACACTGATGTAAGAGACAGCTACAGCAAAGATTAGACTGCCCTCAAGAGCAAGCCCAGAAACACCTTTATTGTTTTATCTCATGGAGGCAAGAGAGACAGAAAATATTGTAAATTGCCTGGGCCTCCTCTATGAAAAAGCAAGAGAGGTACACCTATGTTCCAAACTTTTTAATTCACGATAACAGTAGACACAATTGAACAGTAAACACAATGTGTGTAGGAGGGGTTTGAAGAGAGTCAAGAATTGATGATTAGGAATTGATGATTAGAGGTCAGGAAAGGTTAATGGTGGTGAAAGGTTATAAAAATCTATATTTATGAGGTATACATTGGAAATACCTCCAGGCTTTGGTTCCCTTATAATAGTAAGTTGTCTGTTTCACCTATATTTTGTGAACTACTGCAACCCCAGAGAAAAGGAAATGAACATCTACCATTATTCCTGGGAGAAAGATTTAACATTAGAGGAAGATCTTGTCCAGACCATAGGGGAAAGAAAAGACTCATACCTCCATTTCCAGTTGATTTTAGAAAAATGAGACAGAAATATGAGTAATAAGCAATGTTAACATACTTACCTCTCTGGGCCAAACTATGAAGGAGGAAGCATGCTCAATAGTGGAAGAATAAGTTAAGAGAAGAAAAAATTTGCTCCACTTTTGTTTTATAGTTATGTGAGGTGACATCACAACTACCTGAGATGGAAGAGTAGCTTAGCAGCAGTAAAGAAAGAAAGTAAGCATTTTCTAGCCACTATCAGCTCTCCTGTAGCATGGAAGGAACCAACAAATTCCCTCTTCTCCTAGGAGGATGGATGTAAACTTCATGGAATCTGCCAAAGGGAGAAGCCAAATCTGTGAGTTTCTAGAGGCTAATAACAACCTGTTATTAACAACTTGTCAGCTCTGGAACAAAATGTGACTAACCACATCCCATTACCCACAGTCAGTGCATGCTCCACCTCCAATTTTATAAAGTAATGTAAGCCCCTATACATCTAGTTAGGATTGTGGAAGGGTAGATAAAAAATACAATATACAGATTAACACATAGGAGCCTATTATTTATAAAGAGTGCTTAAATTATTAAATAGCAATGAGTTTACTGGATCGATTAGAATTGAAGTTTTTGTCTCCCTGCAACCCTGTGGAGTACACATAGATTCAAGATTAAGATCAAATTACAGTTATAAACACTAAAAATGATACACTTCCTTTGTACATCTTTGTACAAATTTGCATGCATATTTATAAATACATATAAAAGTAATTATAGAATAAAATATTAATTGGGGGAGGTGGGCATAAGTATTTTTGTTTTAATTAATTCTTTTTAAAAGTATTTTCCAAATGTCCTCCAATGAATATATTACTTTTATTTTCAGAAAAAAAGGAACAGTTTTTAAACATGAAACACTATGAAATTTTTATTCATTTTATTTTGCAGTAAAAGAACATGAACTATACAGAAACAAATAAAATAAAAACCAGAATGGTCCTTAGGCAAAGAGTTAAACACAAGTTCTTACTGAATAATGGCTATGGAAATTTCCCTTAGCATTTAGAAAAGCTGTTCTCTAATGCAGAGGAAATCATATACCATGGTATCAAATGTTTTTTTTCTGATAAAGGAAGGAATTAGAGAAAGCTTTTATTTGTTCAAAGTAACCCAGTGCTATTGATGCAAGCCCCCCCAAAGACTCTCCCAGTACTACTTTCAAAATGAACATATCAAACTTGATTTATTAGAATGTAGTTATTTCTTCACGCTCCTAAGACCCAGATTTTATATATATATAAATATATATAAAAAGCAATGCAAACAATTATTGAGCTTCATCCTCTGGACATGAATGCCAAGTTAGTCTCTCTTCATAAAAAGCAATAACAATTTGAGGACACTTCATATTTGCCTCTTTTGCCAGCACCAAATCTGCCTCATCTGAATCTTTCCTATTGTGAGGGAAAAAAAAAATCCAGTTAAAAATCTAAATTGTGTATGTCAACTCTCAACTGTTCATTTAAGAAATAATAATGCAATCAAAAGGTATTTAAGTACTTCAGGTGTGTGGGGGGGGAGATGTTAAATGTTAATTGTGGTTATGTTCCAATAAACTTAAGTTTTCCAAAAAAAAAAAATGATAAAGTGATCACTTTCAATGAATGATTCAATACACTATAGAAAAAGAGAATTATATACTGTAATCATAGTTTACACAATCTCACAGAACAATATATGTAAACTTTTAAAAGCAGTATCATTAACAGTTTACTGATGAGTAATAATCTCACTATGACTGTTTATTACAGTCACATAAAGTATAAGAACCTATGAACAAGCTGTTATTAATAATAAATGTAGTTTTATCTGAAATTATTAACCAAAGGTAGGCCTTTTTTAAGTATTCAAGTTTTAAATTCTATTGTATTTCTACTGCAAAATGAAGCAGGCACAACAAAATTAAACCCACTAGCTAAAGGACCAAACAAATATTGATCTCATTTAGCACTTCTCTTAGTATTCACAGCCTCAGATTAATAATTACATGACAGAAGTACTTCAGAAGGATTAAACTACACAACATTGTATTAATAACTAAAACATTTACCACAATCTATATTTCTTGAAAACATTTGACTACTAAAATGGATGATCAAATTACTTATTATTTTAAATTTTTTTCTTATATCTCTGAGACATGTGTTATAACAAGAAAAATACAGAACACAAGGCTTCTTATATCTTAGGTAAATAGATCTAGACAGTTTTGGGGTCATGCATACTTTGCCTCAGCGATCAATATCTTCTACCAATACCTCAAGGTTTTTACAACAGGCTTTAACCTCCTCAATTGCAGCCATCCAATTATCATAAATAATTTTGTCATAAATTGCATCATTAACTTCTCTAACTACCCCCTCCTGCTGAGATTCAAGTGCATCGCCCGAGAAAAATAATACTGATCTTGGGATTATATAAGTACGTAAATTGTGACCAAGTAAAAAATCATCATTTTTATCCCTTCCATTTGAATTAATTCCATGAGGTGAGAAAAAATTGAAGAACGAATCCTTGGGAAAATCTTCAGTCACAGTTCGTATCGTTC
This sequence comes from Otolemur garnettii, assembly GCF_000181295.1. NCBI lineage: Eukaryota > Metazoa > Chordata > Mammalia > Primates > Galagidae > Otolemur > Otolemur garnettii. The sequence continues at coordinate 139,797 of NW_003852775.1, forward strand.
CCCAGATCCGATGTTTTTGCTGCTTCTTAATGGTTTTCAGAGTGACATTCTTTCCTTCATTCCAATCTATCTCACAGCCTGTGGAATACTCAATTGCAGTCCCTCTATAGGGGTGGGGATCATAATAAGCTAACTTTGACTTCAACACATAGGTTTTTGTCAACAGCTCGTTTTTGAAATATTCGTTGGGTTTGAAGTGAAATTCTAATGTGAAACTCAGAGGCTCACCGGGGTCTGAAAACTTCACTTTAATATCTGTTAGGAGCTTCAGAATAGGTTCATCATATTTCTTAATCAAAGGAGTGAGTGTGTCAACGTTTTTTAAGACAGTAAGCCAAAAATCAGGAATCCCCTTAGGATCCTCTTCTTCCTTATTCTCTGTTCCAGTAGCCTCAATGACCTCATGCTCATCATCATCTTCAGCAGCATAATCATAATAATAGTCCTCATAACCATCATCCTCATCCACATACTCATGTACCATACCCTCCTCGTTACCATACATCTCTTCCTCATCATACATTTCCTCATCACCATCTGCCTCAGAGTCAGATTTGTATTCACATTCCTCTTCTGTTGGTTCATAGATTGCATTGATGATCTGCCGTCTTTTTTCTAGTAAAGGTTGATACATTTCTGCAAACTTTCTTTCAATGTCATGAAATTCCCTCAGGAATTTGGACTCTAAACTGGCCGCTCTGATTTGAAGCTTTTTAAGAGCTAACACACGGTACTTAACCTTCGCAGGTAGACTTTCAACAAAGTCTGTATCTAAAAGATAACCAATAAGTCCTTTTGGACGGTCTGGATTTGAGTCCTCATTATCTCCGCTTTTTCTTTCATCTTTCCTGGACCCAGCAGCAGCATCTTCACCTTTCTCTCCTTCTTCCCCAAACCCAGAGGCGGCTTCTTCGCCGCAGTTCCCATCATCTCCAGAAACAGCAGCAGCACCTTTGCCGCGCTCCGGATTTTCCCCGGGCCCCTCCATCATTATGTTATTGCCAACCTCTTCGTGACTGGATTCTGATAGTTCTTTGTGGTCGGCTGACTCGGCCATTTTTCAAAAGACCGTACACACCTAAGGTGCCTACGACGGAGATGAGGAAATCGGATGTCCCCAGGAAAAAGACTCACCAGGAAAATGTCAGAAGCGGCGGGGTGGCCAGGGCAGGGATGGAATGAGCAGTGGAGGCCTGGACTCCAGGAGCTGCTTGCTGCCGGGGTAAAAAGCAGTGCTGAAGCTCTGGAATCTGGCCTGAAGCAGCCGCGGCCTGGGCTGGGTGTGGAAGGCGGCAGTATCTGCTGACCTGTCCTGGGAGAGCCGACCGAAGACTGCCGAGAGCCGCAGTGGACAGACTCCTTCTGCAAACAATTGCTGCTGCAAGAAAAAAACAAAACAAAACAAAACAAAACAAAAAGAAAACTATTCAGCAATATGATTACGCAGCTGTCTGGTCTGAATTTTCTTGGTACATCAGCTTGCTTAGTCACTCTCTTCCCTCCCACAGCTCTGCTCTAATCTCATTTGCTGGTCCGTAGTGATTGACAAACTCTGAGCCAACGAATTATTTGATCTGTTACGTTTTCTATTCTGTTCACATTTCCAGACTCTAATATGTCTGATTCATCCACTTCTCATTCATCGTCCACCGCACACCCCGCAGAGCTTTCTAGAAACTCAATAAGTTTATTAGTTTACTCATTCAACCTTTATCTGATATTTTATAATTTCAAAATGTAACTAAAATGTCAGACAATAGAAGATGGCAAGGCATCTACTCATCTTAAATCAAACTCTTGATTTCAGGGATGTGGGTAGGGGAGAGGTAGTTGGTGGAGATACTACAGAAAGATGCCAGAAGGTTTAAAAACACCAAAATTTAGCATTGATGGTCTTTAGGTGGTGATTTAAATATGTTATGTTCTGTTTTCCTGTATTTTTCACAAGCTATATTTAAGGTTGGAAAATTCTCATAACATTTTCTGCAGGAGGAGGAGGGTGGAGGTGAGATGAAGGTGGGAACTAATGAGAGCACACATTGAGAAGTCAGTATGGTGTATTACTAGTGAACACATCAGACAATAAACCAGTTTCCTAATTTATCAATAACACTGACTTTCCATTTTCTTCTTGATGCTGTTTTTAAAAGCCACTGGGAACTTTAAAAGGAAAAGCCAAAATATACAGTCAAATTTCTTTTTAAAAATCGTAACATTTATTTGCCACTTTGAAGTTAATAGGAAAATGATTAAATAAATGATATAGTATTCATAGTGTGGAATATTAAAATTTCCTAGTGATCATGGTGATATTTATTTTGTCCATATTGCTGATGCTGATCATTCATTAATTAAACAATTTTTAAAATTTTAACTTATTATTTTCCAGATTTATGCAATAACTTATATTGCTTTACTATCACAGACATAAACACTTTTGTCATACTGTATTTATTTAGAGCTTCAGTAAGTTTGAAGGTAAATTTTCCCTTTACTTATTTTATATATAGTGCATATCTTTACAGTATTTACAAAATTAACTTTTCATGTCTCACTCTGGTAGTCCCATCCATTCCAAATTTTCCTATTCTGTTTTTCTTCTTCTTCTTCTTCTTCTTCTTTTTTTTTTTTTTTTTGAGACAGAGTATCACTTTGTCAACCCCGGTGGTGTCGTAGCTCACAGCAACCTCAGACTCCTGGGTTCAAGGGATTCTGTTGTCAGTCTCCCAGGTAGCTGGGTTCACAGGCGCCAGCCACAAAGGCCGGCTGTTTTTTAGAGGCGGGGTCTGTTTCTAGCTCACGCTGGTGTGGAACTTGTCAACTCAAGCAATCCGCCCGCCTCCGCCTCGTAGAATGCTGAGATTATAGGCATGAGCCACCGCACTTGACCTAAATTTTCCTCTTCTAGTTCTGCAGTTGCAACATTTCCTGTATTTTTCTGATGATTTTCAAAATAAGGGATTTTTTTCATGTTGTGTGATTTCGTTTGTAATTATATTATGATCACACATAATTTTAAAATTTGTGAATATCTATTTTAATCCTTCTAATGAACTGGTAAAAGCACCATTGCCAATTACAGATATACAGTGGCTTTACAGTTTTATGTGTTTTTAAGAGTTGTTTAAAAGCAATACTAAATTATAACTTAGTCTGACTTAGGTAGTACATAATTCAAAAGTTTCATTTGCTATTTCTTGTCACATTGACTTTTAAAAGCATTTGACCTTCTAGATTGTGTATAAAATATGAGAAGTGTTAAATATTTTTTATTTGACATTACACACAAACCACACTAAATAAGAGGCAGAATTTCAGTAGACACCGGGAAATTAGATTTGCATAGAAAAGACCAAAAGTGCAAAGAAAACAATGCTACCTTATCTCCAACTTCAGCCTTTGCCAGGCTAATGAACATTAATTAAAACATCAGTGATTCTTGCTTGGTTCTGAGACAGTGAAGGTATTTCCCTAGTATTTAAACATATTCATATAACCAGTTATATAAATCTGAATATGAAACCAATCTTCAATAGGTTTTAAGATGGCCGTTTACTTTGTTAAAAGTTGAACATTGCTAATTAAATCCAGTAATATCTTTTAGGAGTGGAAAACAGCATTTACTGAATGGAATTACTATCAAAATAATATAGAAAAAAAAAGATTGTATTCATTTAACCACATGCTAGTCTTAGTTAAATTAGGATCGTCCAACAAAAATATTCTGTCACTCATTCACGATCTGAATTCTGGTGTATAAGAACAATAAAATTATGATAGGGCAGCACCTGTGGCTCAAGGAGTAGGGCATCAGCCTCACATGCCGGGGTGGCGGGGGTGGGGGTGGGGGGGGCCAGGTTCAAAACCAGACCCAGCCAAAACCTGCAAAATAAATACATACATACATACATACATACATACATAAATTATGATACACATAAAAAAAGCTGTGAGATATTTCTGTGTTGTAATATATAAGGCAGTGGCCAACCATTAAAAGCTTTTTTGAGATAAGCTATCAAGCCTGCCCTTTCTCCTTCTTCTTAATGACTGAGAAGATCATTTTCGTTCTAGAGATGTACTTCTTTTGGATTCTCCAAATACTCCATAGGTGTATCCTCTCCCCAGGTGATACCTTTGTTCTTAGTGGCAGCTGTGTAAGAGAAGCCAGTGGCCTGACCTGTCTTCTGCCAAAATTGACCGTGTTGTGCTTACCTCCCTTTTCCATCATGTGGAACTGGACATACTTCTGAACAAAAATATTCTTGCCTTTCTTAATATAAACCATATTTAATTCTCTCTTTGGTTGCTGACAGCATGAAGGTTCCAAGGTGTTAGCCAGATGTCCTGCTCTCTCAAATGAGGTAAGACAGAAATTGCTACTAATTCCACAACCCTTCAAACACCAAAGAATATTTTGGTCCTTTACTTTGTAACATGTTTACACACATGCACACACACACATCCCTCCATAGTTGACCATATCCCTACATTGAACACCTCTTTAAGTTGACCTAAATTTCATAGACCAGACATGCATCACATCTATATACCAGTACAGTAGGCCTAGTTCCTTGTGTTGACCACCTCCCTGTATTGATCAGGTTTTTTTACAGACCCTTAGGTAATCAACTTTGGAAGCTGTACTGTATATGTTTTTGTTTGGACCGCTTGCTTTTAAAAATAAAACACAGGCCAGGTTCAGTGGCTCACACCTATAACACTAGCACTCTGGGAGGCCAAAGTGGGTGGATCACCTGAGCTCAGGAGTTCAAGACCAGCCTAAGCAAGAGCAAGATGCTGTCTCTCTAAAAATAGAAAAACTAGCTGAGCATTGTAGTGAATACCTGTAGTCCCAGTTACTTGGAAGGGTGAGACAAGAGCATTGCTTGAGTTCAAAAGTTTGAGGTTGCTGGGACCTAAAGTGCCACAGAACTCTACCCAGGGCCATGGAGACTCGTCTCAAAAAAGAAACAAATAAAAATAAAACAAAGATCAACTCTTTTATAAGCTTTTCTCTTTCATTAGCATATCCCAATGTCCTTAAATATTCTTCAAAAACTAGATTTTAAAATAAAGCATATTGGTATTCAAATATATCATATAGTTAAATTAAACTATTATAAAGGACAAAGAGAGAGTATATTCATCTACTTTAGGACTGAATAATACTCATAGTGATAAATTCAGTCATAGAAACCAAAAAAGGAAATGATGTTTTTCATTACATAAAATAAAAAAAAGGTTATGACACTAAAAGCATGGACCATGAAATAAAAGATACAAATAAAATTGGTTCCTTCATAATTAAAAACTGTTGTGTATCAAAAGATACTATCAGTACAATTAAAAGGCATCTGTGGGGAGTGGGGGAAAATATTTGAAATCATATCTTATAGGAGATTGATATCTAATATATATAAAGGACTCCCACAAATCAATAACCAACCAATCAAACAATCCAATTTACAAAAGAGCAAAAGACTTAGAGATTTCTCTACAGTAGAGAAACAAGTGGTCAATAAGTACATGAAAAATGCTCAATATCACTAAATATGGAAATGAAAATCAAAACTACAATGCCATACTATTTCCTATCCATTAAGATAGCTATTTTCTTAAAGCACACACAGAAAGAAAATAAAAAGTATCAGTGAGGGTATGAAAATTTTGAACCCTTGTTCATTGCTGAGAAATGTAAACCAGAAATGTTACCAAATGTAACATATGATCCAGCAATTATACCTCTGAGTATATATCCAAAAAGTTGAATGCTGGATCTTAAACAAATATTTTTAATCACATATTCATAGTAGTATTATTCATAATAGGTGAAAGTTGGAAATAGGCCATCTGTCCATCAGTAGATAAATAGATGAATAAAATACGTGTGTGTGTGTGTGAAAGGAATGGAATTTTGATTCATGCTACAATATGGATGAACTTTGACATTATGTGAAGTAAAATAAGCCAGACATAAAAAGAACAAATTTTATGTGATTTCACTTATATTAGGGATCTATACCAGTTAAATTTATTGAGATGGGAAATATTATATAAATGTGGTTTTCAGGGTATAGGACAAAAATACAGAGGGAGAAAGTAAGTTACTGTTTAAGGACCAGGGAGTTTCAGTTCAAGAAAATCAAACCATTTGGGAGATATATGGTGATGATGATTCACAATAATGTAATTGTACTTAATACCCTTGAACTGTACACTTGAAAATAGTTAAAGTGTTAAATTTTATGTTATGTACATTTTACCATAATAGAAATGTTTAACATAATACTGGAAGTCCTAGTCAGAGCAATTAGTTAAGAGAAAGAAATAAAGAACATCCAAAATTGAAAGAAAGATTTGAATTTATCCTTGATCATGGAAGACAAGATCCTGTATTTAGAAAACTCTAAAGACTTCACAAAAACTATAACTGATAAGAAATTTCAGTAAAATTGCAAGATACAAAATCTAAAAATAAGTAGCATTTCTGTACACTACTAACCAACAATCTGTAAAAGAAATCAAGAAAACAATCCTATTTGCAATAGCTACAAAATTTTAAAAAACAACAAAATACAAAGTAATAAATTTGACAAGAGAATTAAAAAATGTCCATAATAAAAACTTTAAAACGTTGATCAACACAGTGAGTGACAGATCTCCTGGTGGTGGGAAAAAATTATAACAGGGACTTTACCTAACAAATGAAAGCAGTATTTCTGGGTTCTTTGTACCTTCAATGATTCTCCAACAATAAAAAAAAAAAAACACTGATGAAAGAAATTAAGAGGATATAAAAAAGGAAAGATACCTCATGTTTATGTTTAGAGAAATGAATATTGTTAAAATTTCCATAGCACTCAAAGTGATCTATAGATTCATTGCAATATTTACCAAAATACCAATAGCATTCTTCACAGAAAGAGAAAAAAATTTCCCAAAATTTACAGGGAACAAAAGACCCCAAATGAGCCAAATCAGTGCTGAGAAGAAAGAAAAAAGTTAGAGCCATTACACAACCTGACTTCAAAATACGCTCCAAAGCTGTAGTAACACAAATAGCATGGTGATGGGATAAAGAGAAACATAGACCAATGGAACACAATAGAGAACCCCAAAATGATTCCATGAGTTTCAAATCAACTCATTTTCAACAAAGGAATGAAGAACACATATTGGGTAAAGGACAAACTCGTTAGTAAGTGGTGCTGGGGAAAGTGGCTAGTCATATGGGAAAGAATAAAACTACATCCATATTTCTCACTCTATACAAATTAAAATGGATGAAAGACTTACCTGTAAAATCTGAAGCTATTAAGTCACAGAAGAAAACACTGGTCTGGGCAAAATTTTTTTAAGACCTCAAAATCACAAGCAAAAAAGAAATGTTAAAAAATATCCAATTGATATTAGATCAAGCTTAAACCTGCTCAGCCCAGAAAAGAAAATCAACAAAGTGAAGAGAATCTGCAAAATGCAAAAAAAAAAAAAAATTGCAAACTACTCATCTGACAAAATATTAATAACCAGCATGTGTATGGAACTCAAGGAACTGAGTAACAAAACACCAAATGATATGATTTAAAAATGCACAAAGAACCTGAACAGACATTTAACAAAAGAATATGGACAAATAGCCATCAAGCATATGAAAAAATGTTTAACAATTGCTAATCATTAGGGAAATTCAAATGAAAACCAACATGAGTTATCCTCTCACCTTTGTTAAAGTGGATATCATCAAAAAGACAAAAAATAGAAAATGCTGGTAAAGATGGGGAGAAAAGGGAATCCTGGTACACTGTTGGTAATAATGTTAATTAGTATAGAAATTACAGAAAGCAGTATGAACACTCCTCAAAAAGATAAAATTAGAATTAGCATATGATCTAGCTATTCTGCTGCTGGGTATATATTAACAGAAAGTAAATCAGTATATCAAAAAGATATCTATATCTACACTTTCATGTTTATTGCATCACTATTCACAATAGCCAACCTGTGTTCACCAATGAATGAACTGGTAAAATGTGCCATATATGACCATAGAAATCAATGAAATTCTACTATTTTGAGCAACATGGTTGGAACTGGAGGACATTATGTTACACTAAATAAGTCAGGCAAATAAAAAGATAAATATTGCATGTTCTCACTCATATGTAGGAGCTAAAAACTTAATCTCATAGAAGAGTAAAATGGGAGTGCCTGCATTACCCCTCCTCCAACTCTGGACAAGTAACAAAACAAGAGTAGTAAGTTCTTACTCATCAATAATAATGTTGAACATAAATGGACTAAATTCTTCAACTAAAAGACATAGTGTTTGAAGGGATAAAAACAAGACCCAACTATATACTAACTACAAGAAACTTACTTCACTCATAAAGACATACACATAATGAAAATAAAAGAATGGAAAAAAGATATTCCATGCAAATGGAAACTAAAAAGGCAAGAGTAGCTATTTTTATTTCAGATAAAATATGTTTTAAATAAAAAACTATAAAAAGAGAGAAGGTCCAGTTTATATTGATAAAGGTGTCAATTCAGCAAGAGGATATAACAATTATAAATGTATATCCAACCAATGTCACAGCACCCAAACATATAAATTAGATACTAAGTATCTAAAGAGAGAAATAGACTAAATTACAGTAATAGTGAGGGACTTAATTATCCTACTGTTAGAAATAGATAGACCATTCAATCATAAAATTAACAAAGAAACATTGTAGTTATGCTACGTTCTAGACCAAATGGACTTATCTAACATTTATAGATCATTCTATCCAACACCTGCAGTATACACCTTCTTAAGAGCACATGAAACATTGTTCTTTATAGACTATATGTTAGGGCACAAATTAAGTCTCAACAAATTCAGAAAACTTAAAATCAGATCACATATCTTTTCTGACCATATGGAATAAAGCCACAAATAAATAACATGAATTTTGAGAACTATACAAATTCAAGGAAAATTAAACCACATGTTTCTAAACAACCAATGGGTCAATGAAGAAATTAAGAAGAAAATTAAAACATTTATTGAAACAAATGAAAATGTAACCACAACATATAAAAACCTATAGATATAGCCAAAACAGTAGTAAGGAGGGAAGGTTATAGCAACAAATGCCTGTCAAAAAAGTAGGAAGACTTCAAATAAACAACTTAATGATTGATTTATAGAACTAGAAAAGAAAGGAAAAAAAAACTAAACCCAAAATTAGTAGAAGGAACGAAATAATAAAGATCAGAGCAGAAATAATGTAATTGAGACTAAATTAAATTTGCTAAGTTGTACGATCACCATCACAAATCAGTTTTAGAACATTTTCATCATCCCATTATCTTCATTCATAAACAATAACTATTAATTCACATTGCACTTCCTACTCTCAATGTAGGCACCACCTTCTTTCTGTCTTTATGATTTTGCCTTTTTTAGGTACTTCATATAAATGAAATCATGCAAGATATTTTCTTATGTGTCTGGTTTCTTTCATTGAACACAAAGATTTAGAGATTTTTCTATACTGTAACATATATTCATATTTGGTTCCTTTTATGCTAAGTAATATTTGAGTATATGGCTATATCACAGTGAGTTTATAATTCATTAGTTGATGTATATATAGGCATTTCCAACTATGGTACAATGAATTACACTCCAATAAACTTTTGTGTACACGTCTTTTAAATTTTAGTCATTCCAATAGGTATGAAACAGTATCCCATAGTGGTTTAAATTTAATGTCCCGAGTGACCATCTTTTCATATGCTTAATAGCCATTCATATATATTTTAATATAATGTCTTAAATTTTTGCCCATTTTAATTGCTATTTTTATTATTGAAGTATAAGAGTACTGTTGCATATGCTAAATATAAGTCTCTTATTGGACATATACTTTGGAGTATTTTCCACCATTATGTTGCAAGTCTATACCTATGAGGAAGACATTTCTGAAGTGAAAAAGTTTTGAATGATGAGATCTGATTTATATTTTTATTTACTCTTTTCTCATTCTCAAATGAATTTTAATTTTGTATAGTGCTTTCATGTTCATGTTTAATTTTCACAGGTGTCCAGCTCAGCTCAGCTCCTGCTGACACCGCCATGGTAAGAGCCCAGGGCAGCATTCTCTCTGAATCCCTTTTCTTTTTGCTAGTACCAGAAGCTGTAATAACTGAATGTATTTACATTGGCACATACCATCAGCCTGGTTATGTAGAGAGAGGAATCTATAATGTGATGCTTTATGGCCCCATATAAATTTTACAACTTTAATATATATGTGTCACTACACTTTTTTTCTTCTTGTATATTCAGTCCAACTATTGGATCAATGGGTTTTTTGCCCTTTTTCTTAGGCATTCTCACAGCAAATATTCCTTTTTTTCTTTGACATATAACCTTCTGAGCTAGACATAAAGAAGCAAATTGTATTTTCTTTGACAGATAACAAAATTTGCATTCTCTCTTTTCAAGTTTATTAAATGACTAATGAGATGATTTTACATTTACTGTTTTAAACTATAATGTCCTTGTGACTCTGGTGAAACTTTGGCTTTCAGGTAAAGCAATATGGCCCATATTTAAAAGGAACCTGAAATCTGGTTTTGACTAATGCTTTCAGAAGAACCATACTTTCCTCATGTATAAGTACATGAAAAGATAATCCATAAATTTTGTTTTAAAAATTCTGTCCTTAAGAATGTTTTTTAATGCTGTGGTTGTTATCCTCAGAAATATATCTCATGACATTTTTATTCTTCGTGTTACACAAATTTGTAACAGTATTGCTTGAGGAACTAAACAAGACCCAAAGAAATTATTCTCATCCATCTTACTTAAGATAATATAAATATAACATTAAAGATTTTGTAAGTTATAGAAATATATTGTCCCAATAAAGTACAATTAATGTCAGAAGGATTCACATGAGACTTTGGAATAATAATTAAGAAAACCAAGTGATTGAAATGAGGACTCAACAATGTGCCCAGAAAATCATTTTGTAAGCCTTTTGCCTTACATTTATGTCTCTTTCAAAAGCATATTATGCTAATAGGTGCCAAGAAATTCATATCTCCAGCAAGCTGAGATACGCTCTGGTTACTTTAAATTTTCTTTGCCTCAAAGGGCAGACATCAGAGCCGAAAGTTCTATCACTATGATTCACTTATCGAAGATGATATGTGGCAGGTAGACTGCTTATCAATAATATTTAGTGAGAGGGAGGTGCCTATGGCTCAAGTAGTAGGGTGTTGGCCCCATAAACCGGAGGTGTTTATGCCCCAGCCAAAACTGCAAAGTAATAATAATAATATTTAGTGAGTCTTTATTTTGGACAAGCTTTGCAATATGGGTTTGTAGGGTTTGGTGCTATTGTCATGTGGAAGTTAGGTGAGCTCACCTCCTTGAGTTTTATAGATGCTGTGTCCTCACCTGCATGTGGGCCTTGATTTATAAGTTTAAATGGACTGTGTTTTGGTGTCATAGCTAAGAAATCTTTGGCTAACCCAATTTTCTAGTATGTTTTCTTCTAAAAATTTCATAGTTTAAGCTCTTATATTTAGGTCTATAATCTATTTTGAGTTTACTTTCATAAGGTGTGAATTAAGAGCCTTCCCTTAGCTCTCTTCATGAGGATTTTCAATTGCTTCAGTCAATTTGTTAAAAAAAGCTATCCTTTCCTCAATGAATTGCATTGGTACTCTTATCACAACATCAGTTGACCATTGTTATATAAATGAGCCAAAGAAGATCCGTATATATCAGTCCCCATATTGTTTACTTCCTCACAGCGGTCTAGGACTGTTAGCTCAAAGGCTTTCAGCACCAAACTCAGATTCTCACACATCTAAAACCTTTAAATGTGGACCCAAATAAGTACTTCGTTGTTTGTAGTCTGCCTTTTACCCCACAAAACTATACCCAACATTTGCTAACCATAGGAAAGACAAACTCTGTAGTTTTTTCTGGAGGTTTCTGACCCAGAGAGTCCTCACTTTGTAGCTGACTGACACTGTCTAGATGCATAAACCACCTCTCTAATTCACCTCTCTCCTGAAAATTCACTTGTCTTCTTTACCTTCTGAATTGTGGCCTGGTGATGCTGTTCATGGATCTTGTGCTCAAGTATTTACCCTCTCATGCAAACTTGTCCAGGCATCATCCAATAAATATTGTGTGATACTGCTATATTTTTGTTTTGTCTTCCTCAATCAGTGCTGAAATCTTCAAACTCACCACAATCATAAGTATAATAATTCATTTCTGGATTTTCAATTCAGTTTCATTAGTTAGTAATGTCTAGTCTTTTGACAGTATCATATCACCTTACTATAGTAGCTGGATCATGAGGTAATTTTCATTCCAAAGAAAAATTCCTACATGGTTTTTCTTCATTTTTCAAAATAGTTTTGGCTACCCTCAGTACTTTCCATTTCCATATTAATTTATTAATTTTTTATTGTTGGGATTCATTGAGGATACAAGAAACCAGGTTACATTGATTGCATTTGTTAGGTAAAGTCCCGCTTATAATTGTGTCCCACCCCCAAAAGGTGTGTCACACAACAAGACCCCCAACCCCCTCCCTCCTTCCCTCTCTCCGCTCTCCCCTTCCTCCACTTCCCTTCCCCTCTCGCTGCTCTCCCGTTCCCCCATTTTCTTAATTTGAATTAAAATTCTTGATTTTTGCCGTGAATCTCTAAAGGCATCCCTCAATTTTTTTAAATTATTTTTATTAAATTGTAACTTTGTACATTGATGCATTTATGAGGTTCAGGGTACTCCTTTGATATACAATCTGAAATGCTTATATTGAACTTAGTAACACATGCATCAATCCATCATAATTATACTCATTTCTTAATAGTTTTGTAATGTACCATTACATCATGCTAATTAGGTGAGGTCCCCCCAAATATCCTCCCTCCTCCCACATTCCCCTTCCTCTCCCCTCTCTCTCCACTTCCCTTCTACTTTCTGGACTATAGTTATGTTTTGCCAGTCATATGAGTGTGTAGGTGGTTATATATTGATTTCATAGTAGTATTGAGTACATTGGATACTTTTTTTTTCCATCCTTGAGATACTTTACTAAGAAGAATATGTTTCAGCTCCATCCAGGTAAACATAAAATATGTGAAGTCTCTATCTTTTTATGGCTGCATAGTATTCCATAGTGTACATGTACCCCAATTTGTTAATCCATTCATGGGTCGCTGGGCACTTGGGCTGTTTCCATGTCTTGGCTATTATGAATTGGGCTGCAATAAACATTCTGGTGAAAATGTCTTTGTTGTAAAATGATTTTTGATCATCTGGGTATATGTCTAGTAGAGGAATTGCAGGATTGAACAGTACTTTTAGTTCCTTGAGTGTTCTCCAAACTTCTTTCCAAAAAGGTCATATTAGCTTGCATTCCCACCAGCAGTGTAGAAGTGTTCCCTTTGCTCCACATCCACACCACCATCTGTAGTTTGGGGATTTTGTGATGTGGGCTAATCTTACTGGAGTTTGATGATATCTCAAAGTGGTTTTGATTTGCATTTCTCTGATGATTAAGAATGATGAGCATTTTTTCATGTGTTTGTAGGCCATGCACCTGTCTTCATCAGAAAAGTTTCTGTTCAAGTCTCTTGCCCACATAGGAATGGGGTTATTTATTCTTTTCTTATTGATTAGTTTGAGTTCTCTGTAGATTCTTGTTATCAGACTTTTGTCAGAAGCATAACCTGGAAAAATTTTCTCCCATTCTGAAGGTTGTCTGTTTGGTTTACTTACTGGGCTCTTGGCTGTGCAGAAGCTTTTTACTTTGATCAGATTCCAGTAATGTATTTTTGGTATTGCTTCAATTGCCCAGGGGGTCCTCCACATAAAATATTATCGCAGTCCAATTTTTTCAAGTGTTTTCCCTACACTCTTTTCTAGTATTCTTATAGTTTCATATCTTAAGTTTAAATCTTTTATCCAATGAGAATCAATTTTTGTTAATGGTGAAAGTTGGGAGTCCAGTTTCACTCTTCTATAGGTCACCAGCCAGTTCATCCAGCACCATTTGTTAAATAGGGAGTCTTTTCCCCACTGAATATTTTGTTGTTGTTGCAGTTTTTGGCCAGGGCCAGGTTTGAACCCACCACCTCCGCTATATGGGGCTGGTGCCCTACTCCTTGAGCCATAGGTGCCTCTCCCCACTGAATATTTTTGATGGGCTTGTTGAAGTTCAAATGGCAGTAAGTAGCTGGGGTTATCTCTTGGTTCTGCATTCTGATCCATAAATCTACTGCTCTATTTTTGTGCCAGTACCATGCTGTTTTGGTCACTATAGATTTATAGTATAGCCTGAAGTCTATAGTGATCACTATAGATTTATAGTATAGCCTGGTAATGTGATACCTCATGATTTGTTCTTATTTCTGAGTATTATATATGCTATTCGAGGTTTTTTCTGATTCCATACAAAATGAAGTACTATTTTTTCAAGATCTTTAAAGTATGACAATGGTACTTTAATAAGGATTGCATTAAATCTGTAGATTGCTTTGGGTAGTATGGACATTTTAACAATGTTGATTCTTGCTTGCCACAAGCATTGTATGTTTTTCCATTTGTTAACATCGTCAGTTATTTCTTTTCTCAGAGTTTCATATTTCTCCTTATAGAAATCTTTCATGTCCTTTGTTAAGTAAATTTCCAGATACTACATCTGATTTGGCACAATTGTAAAAAGAATAGATTCCTTGATTGTTTTTTCAGCTTCACTTGTTGGCGTATATAAAAGCTATTGACTTGTAAGGATTGATTTTGTATCCTGAGACATTGCTGTATTCCTTGATCACTTCTAAGAGTTCTGAAGTTGAGTCCCTAGGATTTTCCAGGTATAGGATCATATCATCAGCAAATAGTGAGAGTTTGATCTCCTCTTACCCTATGTGGATACCATATAATCAGCAAAGGGTGAGTGAGAGTTTGATCTCCTCTGACCCTATGTGGATACCATTGATTGCCTTCTCTTGCCTGATAGTGATGGCTAAGATTTTCATAACTATGTTGAATAGCACTAGAGACAGTTGGCATCCTTGCCTCATTCCTGATCAGAGTGGAAATGTTTTCAATTTTACACCATTTCATATGATATTAGCTGTGGGTTTGCTGTAGATGGCCTCTACCAGTCTAAGAACTGTCCCTTCTGTGCCTAATTTTTCAAGAATTCTGATCATGAAAGGATGATGGATATTATCAAAGGCTTTTTGTGCATCAGATGAGAGAATCATATGGTCTTTGTTTCTTATTTTATTGATGTGATTATATTTATAGATTTGCATATGTTGAACCAACCCTGTAACCCTGGAATAAAACCAGTTTGATCATGGTGTATATTTTTCTTGATGTGTTGTTGAATTCTGTTTCCTAGGATCTTATTAAATATTTTTGCATCAATATTCATTAATGATATTGGTCTATAATTTTCTTTCTTTGTTGGGTCCTTTCCTTATTTAGGTATCAGAGTCATATTTACTTCATAGAATGTGTTAGGAAGTATTCCTTCTTTTTATATACTTTGGAAAACGTTGTATAATATAGGTACTAGTTCCTCTTGAAAGTGTTTTTTTGTTTGTTTGTTTGTTTGTTTGTTTGTTTGCAGTTTTTGGCCAGGACTAGGTTTGAACCCATCACCTCTGGCAGGTGGGGCCGGCGCCCTACTCCTTTGAACCACAAGTGCCACCCACCTCTTGAAAGGTTTGATAGAATTTGGATGTAAAGCCATCTGGTCCTGGAGTTTTCTTTTTAGGGATATTTTGTATTGTTGATGCTATTTCAGTGGTTGATGTAGGTCTATTCAAGATTTCTAATTCTTTCTGGTTGAGTCTAGGAAGGTGGTATACTTCCAGGTATTGGTCCATTTCTTCAGATTTTCACATTTCTGGGAATAGAGATTTTTGTAGTAATCACTGAGGATGTTTTGAATTTCTGACGAGTCTGCTGTTATTTCTCCTTTATCATTTCTGATAGATGATATTAGAGATTTTACTTTTTTGTTTCTGGTTAGGTTGGGCAAAGGTTTATCAATTTTGTTAATCTTTTCAAAAAAACAACTTTTAGTTTTGTTGATATTCTGAAGGAGTCTTTTGTTTTCAATTAATTCAATTTCCATTTAATTCTGCCCTAACTTTGGTTTTGTCTTTTCTTCTGCTGGATTTGGGATAGCAATGTTCTTCCTTTTCCAGTTGCTTGAGATGATTCATTAAGTTGTTGGCTTCTTCTCTGTTTTCATTTTTTTATTATTAAGTCAAATACACATAGATCATGAATACATTCATGCATATGTGGGGTACAATGTGCTGATTTTTTCTATACAATCTGATGTGGTTACATTAAACCAATCAACATAGCTTTCGCCTCATTTACTTGATTATTGTTCCAAAACATCTATGTTCTACACTTCAAGGATTTGACTTGTACCCTTGTCATGTTCTTGATGAAGGTTTCCAATGCTATAAATTTCCCTCTTAAAACTGCCTTTGCTGTATCCCACAAGTTTTGATTATTTGTGCCTTCATTATCATTTTGTTCCAAAAATTTGGTAATTTTCTTCTTCTTTTTTTTTTTTTTCAGTTTTTGGTCGGGGCTGGGTTTGAACCCACTACCTCCAGCATGTGAGGCTGGGGCCCTACTCCTTTGAGCCACAGGTGCAGCCCAGGTGATTTTCTTCTTAATCTCATCTTTGATCCAGCTATAATTCAGCCTAAGATCATTTAGCTTCCATGACTTTGAGCATGAAGATTCCCGTTGCTGTTGAGTTCAACTTTTACTCCATGGTGGTGGGAGAAGATACAAGGAATAATTTCTACACTTTTAAATTTGCTCAGGTTAGACTTATGTCCTAGGATATGATCTATTTTGGGTCCATATGACCCCTGAGCTGATGAGAAGAATATATATTCAGTTTTATAAGGTGTGAAATGTTCTGTAGAGGTCTGCAAAGTCCATTTGTTCTAGGGTCAGGTTTAAGTCTAATATTTCTTTGTTTAGTTTCTTCTTGGAGGATCTATCCAAAATGTCAAAGGGATGTTAAAATCCCCAATTATTATAGAGCAGGAAGATATCAAGTTGTTCATATCCATTAGGGTCTACTTTATGAATTGAGGAGCATTCTGGTAGGGTTCATAAATGTTAATTATTGAAATCCCTTCATGTTGGGTGTTTCCCTTGAAAAATATGTAATGACCTTCCTCACCTTTCTTTATCTTTGTTGGTTAAAAACCAATTGTAGCTGCTGCTAAAATTGCAACCACAGCTTTTTTTCTGGTTTCCATTTGCCTGTATTATAGATGTCCATCCCTTCCCTCTGAATCTATTTTTATCTTTTAAGGTAAGGTGAGATTCTTGTATACAGCAGATATCTGGTCTGAGTTGATGTATCCAGTCAGCCAGTGTGTGCCTCTTTAGAGGACAATTTAAACCGTTCACATTAATTGAGAGAATTGATAAGCCTGGTTGTGCTTTGTGTGAAATGATTTTTGGATGTCCAGTGGACATTTTTACTCCTTTCCCCACTGTGGAAGTTGGGTTTTGTTAAAGAATTTCTCGGTTAGTTTACTTTGGAGATAGAGCATTGTACTGGTTGTTGTGGAGTATAGGGCTGAGAATATCCTGGAGAGCTGGTTGGGTTATGGCAAATTTCTTTAACATGTCTATGTCATTAAAGTATTTGATTTCTCCATCACAAATGAAACTTAGTTTAGCTGTATACAGACCCTGGGCTGGAAGTTGTTTTGTTTTAGGAGACTTAAGGCCAATGAACATTTTCTTCTGACTTGAAATGTTTGAGCTGAGAGATCTGCAGTCATTCTGATATTTCTCCCTTTGTAGGTGATGCTTTTCTTACATCTGGCTGCTTGCAGAATTTTCTCCTTCATCTTAACTTTGGCAAAGATAATCACCATGTGTCTAGTAGATGCTTTATTTCGATTGAGTCTTGCTGGGGTTCTGAAACTGTCTGCTATATGAAGTTCTGTGTCTCTTGCAATGCTTGGGAAATTCTCCTCCAAAATATCTTGGAGTAGAGCATCTGTACCTTTAGGACCATCTTCTTCTCCTTCGGGAATTTCTATAAGATGAATGTTTGATCTTTTGGAGTAATCCCACTCTCTCAGGGAATGATAAGTTTTTGCTCTCCATTTGTCTGCCTCTTTGAGTGTTTTGGAACATTCAAAAGCTTTGTCTTCAGATTCAGAGACCCTTTATTCTGCCTGGTCAACTCTATTACTAAGGTATTCTACTGTATTTTGGAGCTCCTCTACTAACTTTTTCGCTTCCTTGAGCCCTGCTATCTCTTCTCATTATGTCTATATCTTTGGTGACTTGGGTTTTGAATTCATTAATTTATTACAGGTTTGTTTTTTTTTTTTTTTGACCCAGGCAAGGTTTGAACCCACCATCTCCAGTATATGGGGTTGGTGCCCTACTCCTTTGAGCCACAGGTGCCACCCAGAATTCATTAATTTCTTGAGACAAGTTTAGAACTATTCTTTGGAATTCAATTTTCATCTTTTCTTCCATTCTATTTATCTTATTCGCCATCCAAATTCTGAACTGGATTTCTGACATTGTTGCCATTTGTCTATGCATGGCATCTTCAGTTGTATATCTCCTTTGTCATTTTTTGGAGGGTTGATCTATTCTGGTTATTCATGTTGCCAGAGTTCTTCTGTTGGGTTTGCACCATGTTTATTTTCCACCATTAGAACTGGTAGGGTGATACTGAATTGGGGTTCCCAGGTAGTAGAGATAGCCCCTTACCAAAGCGCCAGTCTTTGTAATTGTGGCTTATCTCTTACAACGTTACAAAGGCCCCTTTCAGAGTTTTAGCTAGAGACTCTGAGGACCTACTTGGTGAGATAGCTCTGTTTCAGTATCAGCCAACCTTTACCCTATCCAAAGAAATCACAGTATTAGGTTTAAATCTCAACTATGAGGAGATACAAACAGCTATGGTGCCCAGTCCCCACCTTTCAGTTCTTTTCCACTACAGAACTTCAAAGGTCAATGTCAGGATGTCCCCTAGCAGACAGCCCCAGACACAGATTCCAACCAATTTGTCTCAGGCAGTGTAAACCCTGCCCAACAGAGAAGGGTTCAAGGGTCTCCAACAGCACAATTGGAGCCAGGGACCCACACTCCCACCCACCTGACTCAGTCCACGTTGTTGTCCTCTTCTCTGCTCACAGTCCCTGCTGGAGCTAGGGGCCACCCACCAGTCTCAGGCGACATCCAGCTAGCCTCTGCTTGCCAAACCAGTTGGAGTCAGGGGACCATGTCCCTGCCTGCCAGTCTCAGTCCACTGCCTGACAAGCCTCTGTTCACAGGTTATGTTTCAGTCAAGGTACCAGGCCTGCCCTCTAGTCTCAGTCCACACAAAGCTAGCCTCCACTTGCCAGATCAGTTCGAGTCAGGGGATCACACCGCTACCTGCCAGTCTCAGTCCACTACCTGGCAAGCCTCTGTTTGCAAGCTTTGTTGGGGTCTGGGTACCAGGCCCCGCCCTCCAGTCTCAGTCCACACACAGCTAGTCTCTGTTTGCCAGACCACTTGGAGTCAGGGGACCATGCCCCCACCTGCCAGTCTCAGTCCCCTGCCTGGCAAGCTTCTTTCTACAGGCTTTGTTAGAGTCAGGGCACCGCTCTGCCCACAAGTCTCAATCCTCACCTGGTAAACCTCTGCTCACCAGTCCAGCTAGAGACAGCAGACCACGCCCTATCCCTGAGGTCTTGGTTCACACCCAGTAAGCCACTGATCAAGGGTTTTGTTGGAATCAGGGGATGACACACTTGCTCTTGGATCGCAGCCTACACCTATCAAGCCTCTGCTCACAGGCCCAGCAGGGGATGGGGACCATCTTTACTTGCCAAACGCAGTCCACATGTGGCAAGCACTTTCCCACTATAGATGTTGTCAGAGCTGGGGATTCTGCACCCTGTCCTGCCAGACACCCAGAACTGACTGTCAACACTACCACTGGCTGGTCATAGTCATAACCAGGGGACTGCTCCTCCTCCCGCTGGATGTCCCTTTCTTCCCAGACCCTCTTTCTTCCTCATTAGTCATAGATTCCGTCCTGATGGTTGGGGGACACTATGCCCAGTTCGTTCAAGACAAGATCAAACACTCTGTGCTCTGCAGAGGGCAGAACTTCAGGCCATCAGGTGAGGGGGAAAGGGTGGACTGAGAGTTTGGACTTGTGGGGGGAAATATCTGTTCAATTTATTGCCTGGCAGGGTGGTGTCTAGGTTCATAAGTGGGACCTCCCTGGAGAAAGAGACCTGGAGTTAAGCAGCTCTCTCCAGCGAGGTAAAATGAGAGGTCTTTTGTTCCCTGCTCCCCCCCCCTTGAGGGAGGGGTCTCCTGTCCTCTACTTGATGGGCTTTGTAACTGTAATTTGTTTTCTTGAAAGCTCTTCCTTGGAGTTACAGCTTGCCAAATTTCCTTCTTGGCTCAGCTCCCCGTCTTTGGCTTCATAGAGTATGAGTCCATCTGTTTTTTCTTCCTCTGCTCAGGAGCCTCTGCCAAGGGTTGCTACCAGTTGGCCATCTTCACAGAACTCCCAATTTCTTATGCTATATACATACATACCTTTAAAAGTCAGACAGCCATAAAACTAGTCAGAAAACTCACAAACTTATTTACACATTCTACCAGTTTCAACTCCTTCCTTACCAAGGGACAAAAGTAGGAATAAGTGAGAGTTGTGCATTTTCCACTGGGATGTTACTATATTATTCTGACCTTCTTATTTCCTCATTTGTTCAAACTGAAGCCTGGCAGATAATATTGCCATCCATCTCTGTTCCTCACTAATATCAGGAGCTTCTTCCCAGACAAACTACTCTCTCTCCTCGCTGTGCTCTTCAGATGAAATACGTATGAGTCCACTTCTCCTGGAAAGATTATTTGACCTTCCTCAATTATATGTACACTATAGGCCAGAACTAAATTCATGAGAAAAGGTAACTGGTAGAGTTTCTTCCAGTGTAACCAATGGGTCACAAACACTCCCTTCTAACATTTTTTTTTCAAAAACAATAAAAAGTAGGATAGCCCTTTTGATTTACTATGAAGACCTTTACCTTTTCCTGCAGTATAACCACTGAAGATAGGAGAGGTGAGGAAGAACCCTGCTACATATCAAAGCCACGTGAAATGTCAAAAGGATATACTGCTCCAATATGACAGATAAGACCTCAAACTCCCTAGACAAAGTAGGAAGCTATATTCTTAGACCTTATAATTTCTTGCCAAAAAGAAAAACATTCACATTCAAGAGAAGCTTGGTCTTGGGCTTGCCTCTGAGAGCTCTTTAGGTCCATGGGTGAGATTATCACCTTTGGTTTTAATAAATGAGGAAATAAGAAGGGCAGAATGATATAGTAACTTCCAAGGGGGTAATACACTTTCTTCCCACCAAGGGCCACGTGGTGATGAACAGAGTTTTCTCCCACCAACTCCTGGAAAATTTAATAGGCAACACCCATTTTCCCATTTTGCAGCTAAGGAAGCAAAAACCCTAAGAAACAGATATGACCTGTTGCCAGAAAGTAAAAATTAAGATGTATGCCTAATTTTCTTTAAGCTAGTACTATAATAAATTTACCCCTATGACTGAGAGGCCAGTGCTATATGTTCAATCTTCAAATAGACTCACTGACTTTATAAACAGTTTCAAATCCTCTAGGAACTTAGGAAAGACCTCATAGAATTGGTGAATGCCTAACAATACCTCTATCCTAATTACCCATTTGTCTAATTTTAGGAAATTAATTATTATATTTTGATATTACACCATTTGTGAGAGCCCTGAAACTCAGATTATCAGAGTTTATTGAAAACTAATAAAATTTTAATAACTAGACAACTTCTTGCTCCAAACAAGGCCACAGATTTAAAAATATTTCATTCTCTCTCTCTCTCTCTCTCTCTCTCTCTCTCTCTGTCTTTCTCTCCCATACATCACACACTCACAAGCATGCACTACAACTTAGGAAAATTACTTTCTTTTTCTTACTTATACATGTGTGTATTAGGTTTCCACTTTTGTCATCACAGAATTAAAAAGGCTAAATTTAATGACAATAACAATATTTAACATAAGAACTGAGAACAAAAACCTCATAAAGAACGAATGAAGATAAATACATTCAGAAAAGAAATCAGAAGATTGCTGCAATGAAATATTAAGCAATAATAATAGTAATAATGCAAAGAAAGTAACATTCACATTGTCAGATAATAGTATGTCTATTATAGAATACTTTGATCAGTTAACTTCTTCTTGTTTTGTTTTTTTCAAAGTCTCAAAAAAATAGACAACTAATATTTATAAATAAAAGTAAAAGATAGTTTAAAAAACACAGGTCATGTTAAATCTTATAGACAATAGAAAAAGAGATACTTCAAAATCATTCTATTTAATCTGGATACACCTGATATTAAAATTGGAGAAAATATATTGTTATAAAGGGGACATTAAAAACATATTTCACTTATAAATGAGGATGCAATATGATTAACAACATATTAACATGTTGAATTAAAAATTAATGTTTATGTAATGTACTTTGGTCAAAATTAAATACAATTTATATGAAAATTAGTTACTATTTTCTTTCTTTTTTTTTTCCTTGCCCACACCTTCTCCCTCCTCTGTCTGGTCTCCCCATTTACAATGCCCCACCATGGCATCAATTCTCATTAATTGTCTTCATTTCAAAGTTGAATACATAGGATTCTTACTTCTCCATTCCTGTGATGCCTCACTAAGAATAATGTGTTCCACCTCCATACAAGTTAGTACAAATTCTGTAAAATCTCCATTATTTTTGATGGCTGAATAATATTCCATGGTATACATATACCACAGCTTACCAATCCATTGCTGATTTGAAGGATGTTTAGGCTGTTTCCACATTTTAGTGATTGTAAATTGGGCTGCAATAAACAGCCAAGTACAAGTGTCTTTATAATAAAAGGGTTTTTTTTTTTCCTTCTGCCCAGTAATAGAATTGCAGGATCAAATGGAAGGTCTAAGTTGAGTTCTGTAAGGTTTCTCCATACTTCCTTCCAAAAAGGCTGTATTAGTTTGCAGTCCCGCCAGCAGTGCAAAAGCGTTCCTTTCTCTCCACATCCACACCAGCAGCTGCAGTTTTGAGATTTTATGATATAGGCCATTCTCCCTGGGGTTAGATGATATCTCAGGGTGGTTTTAATTTGCATTTCTCTGATAATTAGGGATGATGAGCATTTTTTCATATACTTAGTATCTATTCATCTATCAGCTTTAGAGAAGATTCTGTTCATGTTTCATCCCCATTGATGTATGGTATTGTTGATTTTTTCTTGTAGATTAATTGAAGTTCTGTATAGATCCTGGTTATTAGACTTTTGTCTGATTTAAAATATGCAAATACCCTTTCCCATTGAGTAGGTTGTGTATTTGATTTGGTTGTTGTCTCCTTGGCTGTAGAAACTTTTCAGTTTCATTAAATCTCATTTGTTTATTATTGGTGTTGTTGCTATTGCCATGGCAGTCTTCTTCATAAAGTGTTTCCCCAGGCCAATATCTTCCAGTGTTTTTCCTATTCTTTCTTTGAGAATTTTTATCATTTCATGCCTTAAATTTAAGTCCTTTATCCATCTTGAATCAATTTTTGTGAGTAGAGAAAGGTGCGAGTCCCATTTCAGTCTTTTAAGTGTGGCTATCCAGTTCTCCTAGCATCATTTATTAAATAGGGAGTCTTTCCGCCAGTGGATGCTCTTGTTTGGTTTATCAAAGATTAGATGGCTGTAAGTTTTTGATTTCATTTTAAGGGTTTCTATTCAATACCAAATATCTATGTCTCTATTTATGTTCCAGTACCATGCTGTCTTGACCACTATGGCCTTGTAGTACAGTCTAAAATCTGATATAGTGAAACCCAGCTTTGTTATTGTTACTGAGAACTGACTTAGCTATACAGGGCTTTTTCTGGTTCCATGCAAAATGCAGAATCATTTTTTTGAAACTATTTTTGATTTGTGTGGGGGATTTTTGGTGCAAAAATAGGCAACCAAAAACTTTAACTATTTCTAACATTGCTGAAAAGATGGTACAGTAACTGAGTTAGAATCTATTTACCAGAAAATAATGTAATATAGCTGTCTCTTATATTCTAAGGTATTTTGATCACCAACAACACAGGGTAATCTCATAGAAAAAGGTTTTCAAAATTGAAAGAACAATAATGTAGATGAGAACATTAGTATTTAAGTGCAACCTGTTTGGTGATGATACTCTTTTTCTTGTCTATAAGTTTTTAAAAATATAGTATAATTATAAATACTGTTGTCTTATATTTGATCTAGAAAGAGAAATAAAGGTCTCCAATCATGCTTAGTGGTGGTGGATAGTCACTTTTCTAAACCCTATGTAGTGTTCAAAATGCAGTTCTAAATTTAGAGATTAAATTATACTTCCAAAGAACCAAACTGTGGTCTGAGAACTGAACAGGGGAGTACTCACTTAACTGATGGTGGTAGATTAAATAATGTAAAGTAGGGGGCTATTTTCTTGGACCTTATAATTCCCTGCTAAAAAGAATTTTTTCTTGAGGCGGAGCCAAGATGGTGGATTGCAACCAGCTTCCCACAGATGCTCCCATCCAGAAGGAGACTAAAAGGACAGAAGTCTGGCAAGTAAGCTGAAGGTTTGGAGCTGAGCCAAGAGAGAAAATTGAAGAACCCACAACAACTTAGTTGAGGCAAGCTGTGACCCCACAAATACAATAAAAAGGTACAAAACCCACCACCAGCGGCGGCAACGGAGTGCTCTGCTCCTAGAGCTGTGCGCCGCAGTTGGCACGAGAGGAACCCACTGCTCCTGGTTGCTAGAGCCACACGCGCCCCAAGGGGGCAGTGCAAGAGTCCTCCATTCTGGGAAGGCTCAGAACTGCTTGCTAGAGCCAAGTGCACCCCTTGGGGAAGCAGCAGAGGAGTCCCCAACTAGAAGCAGGCCCAGAACTGCTTACTAGAGTTGCACATGTCCTGCGAGTGGTGGCGAAGAAGTCCTCCTCTCTGGGTGGGCCCAGAACTGCTTGCTATAGTCACAGGTGCCCTGCGGGGGCTGGCAGAGGAGTTCCCCACTCCCAGCAGCCCAGAACAGCTTTCTAGAGCCCTGCGCACCCTGTGGAGGCCTGTGGAGGAGTCCACCACTGTGGGCGGGCCCAGAACTGCTTGCTAGAGCCACGAGGCCCGGCAGACAGCAGTGAAGGTGTCCCCCACTCTGGGTGAGCCCAAATCTGCTTGCTAGAGCTATGTGTGTCCCACCGGCACCTGCAGAGGAGCCCTCAGTTCCGGGCAGGCCTAGAACTGCTTTTTAGAGCCATGCATGCCCCACATGCAGTGGCAGAGTAATCCCTGGGTGGGCCAAGAACTGTTTGCTAGAGCCAGGTGTGTCCTGTGGGCAGCTGCAGAGGAGTCATGGCCACAGAGGAGCCCACAGCTCTGGGCAGGCACAGAACTACTTGCTAGAGCTACACGTGCCCCGAGGGCAGCAGAGGAGATCCCCACTCCACGCTCCAGGCTCCTGCTCTTGGGTGGGCCCAGAACTGTTTTTAGAGCCACATGCGTCCTGTGGGTGTCAGTGGAGGAGTTCCCCACTCCAGGCTCCCGCACCAGGAGGGACCAGATCAGCTAGCTAGTGCCACGCGCATCCAGTGGGTGGAGGCAGAGGACTCCTCTGCTCCCCATTCCCCTGCCCTCATGGTTGCCATGGTGGGGGTGAACTAAGTCTGATCCAGCTGCTGTTGTTCCCCTGCCCCATGGTTGCCCCAGCATGGCAAACTAGGACTGATCTGGTCACGCTCATGCCCTGCACCACCACTGCTTTTTCCCCACCCCCAAGTTGCTCTGGCAGAGCTGAACTAGGACTGATCTAGCCACAGCAGTTCCCCTGTACCTGGGTTGCCCTGGTGGGACCAAACTAAGACTGACCTGGCTGCACACATTCCCTGCACAGCTGCTGCTATTCCCCTGCTCCCTGGTTGCCTCAGCAGGGGAGATCAAGGACTGTACTGGCCACTGCCATTCCCCTTCCCCCCAGTTGCCTGGGAGGGGCCAAACTAGGACTGATCTGGCCACTGCCATTCTACTGCCCCCCTGGCCACACTGGCGGGGCCAAATGAGGATTGATCCAGCCACCACTATACCCCTTCTCCACACCCCCATTGCCCCAGCGGGGCTGAAGTAGGACTGATTAGGCCGCTCTTGTGCTCCGCACAGCCACTATCTTTCACGGGTAACCCCAGTGGGGCCAAACTAGGACTGATACGGCTGTGCGAGTGCCTGGAACCACCACTGCAGTTCCCCTGCCCCCAAGTCACCCTGGTGGAGCCAAACTAGGACTGATCCAGTGGCTGCCAGTCTCCTGCCCCCAGGCACCCAGGAAGGCCAAATGAAGTCTGATCTGTCTATGCACGCTCCCACATAGCTGCTGCTGTTCCACTACACCCTGGTCGCCTCAGCACCCGAGAACTGGGAGGAGATGACAGACACGCCCTGTCTCTCTGGGCAACCAGAAGAAGCCACTGACTGAAGGTTCTGATAAAGTCTGCAAACAGGTTAAACTCAGCATGGGGTGGAATCAGCAGAAAAACTCTGGCAACTTGAATAACCAGAGTAGATCAACTCCCCCAAGGAATAATGGGGCAGATGCAATTGAAGACCCCATCCATAAATAGATGTCTAAGATGTTAGAAATCGAGTTCAGAATGTGGATAGCAAATAAAATTAACATAATGGAGGAAAGGAAGGAATTAGAAGTTCAAGAAATTATTCAAGGGGGATTCTGGGAAGATGGCTGACTGGTAGCAACCCTGGTTAGAGGCTTCTGAGCAAAGGAAGAAAAACTGGTTGGAATCAGAATCTATGAAGCCAAAGACGGGGAGCTGAGCCCAGAAAGAAGCTCAGCAAGCTGTACATTTAAGGAAGAGCATTTAAGAACACAAAATACAGGTACAAAGTGGGCCCCAGAACTCCTTGCTAGAGCCGCATGCCTCCCATGGGCAGTGGGTGGCTACAGAGGAGTCCCCTGCTCTCGTCAGGCACAGAACTACTTGCTAGAGCCTTGGACACCACAAGGGTGGTGGTAGAGGAGTCCCCCACTCTGGGAGGGCCCAGAACTGCTTGCTAGAGCTTCGCACCTGACGGGTAGCAGAGGAGATCCACGCTCCAGGGCTCTGGGGAGGCCAAGAACTGCTTGCTAGAGCTGCATGCCTCCTGTGGGTGGCAGGTGGTCACAGAGGAGTCCCCTGTTCCAGGAAGCCATAGAACTACATGCTAGAGCCTAGCGTGCCCCACAGGCTGTGACGGAGGAGGCCCCAACATTGGGTGGGCCTGGAACTGCTTGCTAGAGCCATGTGCCCCACGGGCAGTAGAGGAGATCCCTGTTCCAGGGCTATAGGTGGGCCCAGAACTGCTTGCTAGAGCCAAACGCCTCCCACGAGTGGCAGGTTGCCACAGTGGAGTCCCCTGCTTTCGGCAGGCACAGAACTACTTGCTAGAGCCACGTGCGGTGGTGGAGAAGTACCCCACTTAGGGGGGGCCCAGGACTGCTTGCTAGAGTCACATGCCTCACGGGCGGCAGAGGTGATCCCTGCCCCAGGCTCCTGCTCTGGGCAGGCCCAGAACTGCTTGCTAGTGCCGCGGCCATGCCACAGGCAGTGGCAGAAGACTCTTCCATTCCAGGTAGACCCAAAACAGCTTGCTAGAGAAACGCACACCCCATGGGGGCCAGCGAAGGAGTTCCCTGCTCCAGGCACCTGTGCTAGGTGGGCCCAGAACTGCTTGCTAGAGCCACACGTGCCCTGCAGGGAGTGGTGGAGGAGTCTACCATTCCGGGTGGGCCCAGAACTGTTTACTAGAGTCACATGCATCCCTCGGGCAGTGGCAGAGGAGTTCTCCACTCCAGGATCACGTGCTGGGAGGGCCCAGATTGGCTTACTAGTGCCATGCGTGCCTCACAGGTGGTAGCGGAGGAGTTCCCTGCTCCAGACACCAGTGTCAGGTGGGTCCAGAACTGCTTGTTAGAGCCACACACAAACCGCGGGGCCATTGCAAAAGAGTCTCCTGCTCTGAGAGGGCCGAGAACTGTTTGTTAGAGGCACATGCATCCCGCGGACAGTGGCAAAGCAGTTCCCCCTTCTGGGCTTCCATGCCAGGAGTGCCCAGATAGGCTTGGTAGTGCCATGCATGCCCCACGGGCAGTGGCAGAGGAGTTCCCCTCTCCAGAAACCCATGTTGGTCGGGGCCAGAACTGCTTGCAAGAGCCACACACAACCTAAGGGGCCACTGCTGAGGAGTCTACTGCTCCGGGCAGGCCCAGAACTATTTGATAGAGCCACGTGCAACCCATGGGCAGCAGCAGAGGACTTCCCCACTCTGGGCTGCCTTGAGGGCCCAGATTGGCTTGCTAGCACTAGAGCTAGTGCTGTGCACGACCTGAAGGGGGTGATGGAGGAGTCTCGCACTCCAGACAGCCATGTGGGGTGGGCCCAGAACTGCTTACTAGAGCCACACGCAACCTGCAGGACCACGGCAGAGGAGTCTACTGCTCCAGGTGGGCCCAGAACTGTTTGGTAGACCCATGTGCCTCCCGCAGGCAGCAGCAGAGGAGTTCCCCGCTCTGGACTCTCATGCCTGGAGGGCCCAGATCGGCTTGATAGCAGTAGCACCGTGCACACCCTGAGAGCACTGGCAGAGAAGTCCCCTGCTCCAGCCAACCATAAGGGGTGGGCACAGAACTGCTTCCTAGAGCCACACACAACCTGCAGGTCCACGGTGAAGGAGTCTACTGCTCTGGGCAGGCCTAGAACTGTTTGCTAGAGCCACGTGCATCCCACAGGTGGTGGTGTAGGATTTCCCTTGCTCTGGGATCCCACACTGGAAGGGCCCAGATTGGCTTGCTAGTGCCACGTGCATCCAGCAAGCGATGGTGAAGGAGTCCTCTGCTCCTCCCAGCTACTCTGGCAGGGCTGAACTAGAACTGATCTGGTCACTCGTGTGCCCTGTGCTACCACTGCCATTGCCCCACCCCCTGGATGCTCCAGCGGGCTGAACGAGGACTGATATAGCCACTACAGTTCCCCTGTTCTACCAATTGCCCCAGCGGAGTTGAACTAGGACTGATCTGGCTGCTGCCGGTCTCCTACACCCAGTCATACCGGCAAGTTGACGAGGTCTAATCTGGCTACGCACACTCCCGTGCAGCTGCTGCCATTCCACTGGACCCCAGTCGCCCCAGGACGCGAGAACTGGGAGAAGACAACAGACACACTCTGCCTGTCTCTCTGGGAAATCAAAAGAAGCCACCAACTGAACAGTTCTGATAAGGTCTCCAAACAAGGTAAACTCAGCATGGGGCAGAATCAGTGGAAAAACTCTGGCAACATGAATAAACAGAGTAGATCAAATGCCCCAAGTAAAAATGGGGCAGATGCAATTGAAGACTCAATCCATAACCAGATGGCTGAGATGTCAGAAATTGAGTTTAGAATTTGGATAGCAAATGAGATTAACAGAATGAAAGAAAGGAGGGAATTAGAATGTTAAGAAATTATTGAAAAGATTTCTCAAGAAAACATTCAAAAGATGTCTCAAGAATTCAATGATTTCAAAGATAAAATGACCAAAGATTTGAAATATTGAGACAAGAGGTTGCAGCCTTAAAAGATCTGAACGACATGGTGGAATCCCTCCATAACAGAGTGGAACAGGCAGAAGAAAGGATCTCTGACATTTAAGACAAAGCTTTAGAACAGGCCCAAGAGCACAAAGATCAAAAAAAATGGAGAGCAAAAATGGATCTTACTCTCAGAGAGCTCTTGGATAATTCTAAGAAAACTAATATTCGCCTTATAGGAATCCCTGAAGGTTATGAAGTTGCTTCACAAAACACAGAGGCTCTTCTTCATGAAATTATGAAAGACAACTTTCCAGACATGCCAAGAGATTCTTAAATTCAGATAGCAGATAGTTTCAGAACCCCAGCGGGAATCAACCTGAACAAGACATCCCCAGGCACATCATAATTAATTTCACAAATGTTAAGATGAAAAAGAAAATTTTGAAAGCAGTCAGATGTAAGAAAACCATTACCTACAAGAGGAAGAGTATCAGGATGACTGTAGATCAATCGGCTGAAACTGTTCAGGCTAGAAGAGGATGGTCATCGACTTTTAATCTCCTAAAACAAAATAACTTTCAACCCAGGATCCTGTATCCAGCTAAACTGAGTTTCATCTATGATGGATAAATTAAATACTTTGACGACGTTCATGTGTTAAAGAAATTTGCCATAACTAAACCAGCTCTCCAGGATATTCTCAAACCTATCCTCCATAATGACCAGTGTAATCCTCCACAACAAAAGTAAACTCACTCAGAAACTTTTGATCAAATTCGAACTTGTAAAGTGGCTAAAGGATTAAAAATATCTACTGCACTTTGGAGCAACTCAATGCCCAAAATTTTATCAAGCTTATCAATAATTTCAATCAATGTGAATGGCTTAAATTGTCTTCTAAAGAGGCACAGATTGGCTGATTGGATACAAAAACTGAGACCAGACATCTGTTGTATACAATAATTTCATCTTACCTTAAAAAACAAATACAGACTCAGGGTGAAGTGCTGGTCATCTATATTCCAGGGAAATGAAAAGTAGAAAAAAGCAGGTGTTGCAGTATTATTCACAGATACAATAGGTTTTAAACCAACAAAATAAGCAAAGACAAGGATGGCCATTTTATATTTGTTAAGGGTAATACTCAACATGAAGAGATCTCAATTATCAACACCTACGCACTCAACCACAATGCACCTCAATTTATAAGACATACTGTAACAGGCGTGAGCAACTTGATCTCTCCCAGCTTCATCATAGTAGGAGATTTGAACACTCTTTTGGCAGTGTTGGACAGATCCTCCAATAAGAAGATGAGCAAAGAAATCATAGATTTAAATTTAACTATTCAACTTTTGGACCTAACAGACATCTACAGAACTTTTCATCCTAACAAAACTGAATACACATTTTTCTCATCAGTCCATGGAACATACTCCTAAATTGATCACATCTTAGGTTATGAGTCTAATCTCAGTAAATTTAAAAGAATAGAAATTATTCCATGTATCTTCTCAGACCATCATGGAATAAAAGTTGAACTCAGTAATAACAGGAATTTGCAGTCTCGTACAAAAACATGGAAGGTAAATAACTTTATGCTAAATGATAGATGGATCAGAGACAAGATCAAGAAGGAAATTACCAAATTTTTAGAATATAATGATAATGAAGATATGAGTTATCAGAACCTCTGGGATAC
>NW_003852775.1:172355-176588 GCF_000181295.1 Otolemur garnettii
CAGTCAAGGATTCTATCCCATTCACAGTAGTGCCAAAGAAGATGAAATATTGGGAGTTTACCTAAGAAAGGATGCAAAAGATCTCTATAAAGCGAACTATGAAACTCTCTAAGAAAAGAAAAAGCTGACAATGTTAACAAATGGAAAAACATACCATACTCATGGCTGGGAAGAATCAGCATTGTTAAAATACCAATACTACACAAAGCAATATATAATTTTAATGCAATCTCCATTAAAACTCCACTGTCATACTTTAAAGATCTAGAAAAAACATACTCCATTTTATATAGAATCAGAAAAAACCTTGAATAGCAAAGACATTACTCAGGAATAAAAACAAAGTAGGAGAAATTATGTTACCAGACCTCAGACTGTACTATAAATCGATAGTGATCAAAACAGTGTAGTACTGGCACAAAAACAGAGAGGTAGATGTTTGGAACAGAATAGAGAGCCAAGAGATGAATCAAGCTACCTACCTTTATCTGATCTTTGACAAGCCAATTAAAAATATTGAGTGGGGAAATGATTCCCTATTTAACAAATGGTGCTGGGCTAACTAGCTGGTGACCTGTAGAAGACTGAAACTAGACCCACACCTTTCACCATTAAATAAGATAGACTCTCACTGGATTAAAGATTTAAACTTAAAACATGAAACTGAAAATACTAGAAGAAAGTGTAGGGAAAACATTTGATGAAATTCACTTGGGTGAAAATTTTTATGTGGAGGACCACTTGGAAAATTGAAGCAATGTCAAAAATACACTTTGGGGACTGGATCAAACTTAAAAGTTTCTGCACAGCCAAGAACACAGTAAATAAAGTGGGTAGACAGCCCTCAGAATGGGAGAAGATATTTGCTGGTTATGTCTCCAACAAAGGTTTAATAACCAGAATCCACAGAAAACTCAAACGTATTAGCAAGAGAAAAACAAGTGATTCCATCTCAGGCTGGGCAAGGGACTTGAATAGAAAATTCTCTAAAGAAGATAGGTGCATGGCCTACAGATATATGAAAAAATGCTCTCCATCCTTAATCATCAGAGAAGTGCAAATCAAAACTATTTTGAGGTACCACCTAACCCCAGTAAAATTAGCCTATATTACAAAATCCCAAAACCAGAGATGTTGTCGTGGATGTGGAGAAAAGAGAACGCTGCTACACTGCTAGTGGCAATGCAAATTAATTCATTCCTTTTGGAAAGACATCTGGAGAACACTGAGAGAATTAAAAATAGACCTGCCATTTGATCCTGCAGTTCCTTTATTAGGTATACATCCAGAAGACCAAAATCACATTACAACAAAGACATTTATATCAGAATGTTTATTGCAGCCCAATTCATACTTGGTATGTCATAAAAGAAGCCCAAATGTCAATCAACCTATGAATGGATCAATAAATTGTGGTACATGTACACCATGGAATACTATGCAGCCCTAAAGAAGGATGGAGACTTTACCTCCTTTATGTTTATATGGATGGAATTGGAAAATGTTCTTCTTAGAAAAGTATCTCAAGAATGGAATAAAAAGTATCCAGTGTACATTGCCCTACTTTGAAACTAATTCTCAGCTTTATAGGAATGTCATAACCTAATTATAGCCTTAGAATATGGGAAGGAGGTGGGAAGAGGAGGTGAGGAGGTGGATGGGGGAGGGAGGAAGATTGGTGGGGTCACTTCTATGGTTTATTTTATAAGGGTACAAGTGAATCTTTCTAAAAGCAGATTATGAACGTTTTAACTCAATAATTAGGAAAATGACATGAAGGTTATGTTGACCAGTTTGATGAGGGTATTTCAAAATGTATATGAAAACAGCACACTGTACCCCATGATTGCATTAATGTACACAGTTATGCTATAAGAAAATTTTTTAAAAAGACATGAAACTACAAAAATACTAGAAGAACGCATAGGGAAAACACTTGAAGAAATCAGTTTGGGAGAAAGTTTAATGAGGAGGACCCCTCGAGCATTTGAAGCAATGTCAAAAATACACTTTTGGGACCTGATCAAACTTAAAAGTTTTTGCACAGCCAAGAACACAGTAAATAAAGTGGGTAGATAGCCCTCAGAATGGGAAAAGATATTTACTGGTTATGTCTCCAACAAAAGTTTAATAACCAGAATCTACAGAGAACTAAAACGTATTAGCAAGAAAAAAACAAGCGATCACATCTCAGGGTGGGCAAGGGTCTTGAATAGAAATATCTCTAAAGAAGATAAGCGCATGGCCTACAGTATATGAAAAAATTCTCTGCCTCCTTAATCATCAGAGAAATGCAAATCAAAACTACTTTGAGGTACCACCTAACCCCAGTAAGATTAGCCAATATCACAAAATCTCAAAACCAGAGATGTTGTCATGGATGTGGAGAAAAGGGAACACTGCTACACTGCTGATGGCAATGCAAATTAATTCATTCCTTTTGGAAAGACATCTGGAGAACACTGAGAGAACTAAAAATAGACCTGCCATTTGATCCTGCAATTATTTTATTAGGTATATATCCAGACTGCCAGAGGACCCAGACCTCATCCCATAGGGATAACAGTGCTGAAGAGCAGCTAGGGAAAAAGCACAGTGGCTGAGGGAGAAAAATATTTGCTGACTTGTTATCCTCAGTTTCAGATTGAGCTGAGGAGGAACACTCCCTAGTTGCCATTGAGTACCAGAGGGAGGCAGGCTTCAACTCCCCAGCCAGCTTGTAGGAGATGGTGGTGGCCAGGCCAACAGGGCATTGATTTTCCTATGACACAACAGGCAAAAATTCCTGGCACAACTGCTTATTGGAGGGAATAGGACCACAGCCCGATGGGGTTACAAGTTACTAGGTATGAAAGAGGTACAAGGTGGGGAAAGAGATAGTAGCTCCCCTGGTCCAACTCTGCTACTGGGTGAGAATTTCTGACTGCACAGAGCACCTTAGAGAACCACACTTGAGCAGCCAGTAGACCTCTGCTATCTAGTTACTGGAGACCTTTAGAACTCTCCCACTACAGAGTTGGTACTAACTAGGACAATTGGTTTGGAACTCCTGACCTGGGCCAATCTCTCATGGACACTCCAAGGTGGTACTGTGGTTGTGTGGTAGCAGGAAGCATTGGTTTTCATCTTCCAGTTGTTGGCTATGGGGGCCAGGGTGTCGTACTTTCTTGTATTTATCCACAACTGAGACTTCAACCAAGATTCTCTGATTCACCAGGATTGGACAGAGACCATATGAATACAAGACAGAGCCACCTAGCCCCACCACACCAAGAAGGACCACAGAGGCTCAGGTTGTAGTACTCTATGGGTCCTTTGCAAAGCTATAAGGGAAAAGCTGCAATCACCCGTCCCAGCTCTTTGCCAAAGGCTGATTAATCACAACTTCAGGAGCCCCCAATCCAATTTCACCTTACTTTCCCATCTAGCCAAATGGTGAAAAATAATTGTGGGGCAGAATCAGTGGGAAACCTCAGGCAGCATGAATAATCAGAGTAGATCAACTCCCCCAAGGAATGATGAAGCCAACACACCAGATGATCCAGATGATCCCATTCCTAAACAAATGGCTGAGATGTCAGAATTCGAGTTCAGAATTTGGATGGCAAATAAGACTAATAGAATGGAAGTAAAGTTGAAGTTAGAAATTCTAGA
The DNA here is from genome assembly GCF_000181295.1 of Otolemur garnettii. Lineage (NCBI taxonomy): Eukaryota > Metazoa > Chordata > Mammalia > Primates > Galagidae > Otolemur > Otolemur garnettii. The sequence goes on from NW_003852775.1 coordinate 176,010, forward strand.
AATAATTCATAAGTTATCTCAAGAATTCAATGAATTCAAAGATAAAATCACCAAAGATTTTGACACATTGAGACAAGAAATTGCAGCCCTCCAAGAAATAAGAAATACAGTAGAATCACTCAGTAACAGAATGGAGCAAGCAGAGATAGAATATCTGACATTGAAGACAAAGCTTTTGAACGCTCCAAAATGCTCAAAGAAGAATAAAAGTGGAGAGCAAATACACATCATTCTCTTAGAGAGATGTGGGACTACTATACAAAAGTGAATATTCACTTTATAGGAATCCCTGAAATAGAAGATGTTCACAGAGGCACAGAACCTTTACTCCAAGAGATAATAGAGGAGAACTTCCCCAAAATAGCAAGAGATACTGAAATTCAGATATCAGACAGTTTCAGAACCCCAGCACAACTCAATTTAAATAAAGAATCTCCGAGAGGTATTATAATTAACTTCACCAAGGACTCTATTCCGTTCACAGTAGTGCCAAAGAAGATGAAATATGTCGGAGTTTTCCTAACAAATGATGTGAAAGATCTCTATAAAGAGAACTATGAAACTCTAAGGAAAGAAATA
>NW_003852775.1:184630-193688 GCF_000181295.1 Otolemur garnettii
AACTTTTTGATTTATTGATCTGTTCTATAATCCTTTTGTTTTCTATTTCATTTAATTCTGCTCTAATTTTGGTTATTTCTTTTCTTCTGCTGGGTTTGGGCTTGGACTGTTCCTCCTTTTCCCGTTCCTTGAGATGTCCCATGAAGTTGTTAACTTCCTCTCTTTCCGTTCTCTTGAGGAAGGCTTCAAGAGCTATAAATTTCCCTCTTAGGACTGCCTTTGCAGTGTCACAAAGGTTCTGAAAATTGGTGTCTTCATTGCCATTTTGTTCTAAAAATTTGGTAATATGCTTTTTGATCTCGTCTCTGAATCATCTGTCATTCAGCATAAGGTTATTTAGATTTAGCTTCCATGTTTTTGTATGAGGCTGTTGATTCATGTTGTTACTGATTTCAACTTTTATTCCATGATCATCTGATAATATGCATGGAATAATTTCTATTCTTTGAAATGTACTTAGGTTGGATTTATGACCTAAGATGTGATCAATTTTGGAATATGTTCCATGGACTGAAGAGTAAATTGTGTATTCATATTTATTTGGATGAAATGTTCTGTTGATGTCAGTTAGGTCCAAAAGTTGAATAGTTAAATTTAAATCTTAAATTTCCTTGCTAAGCTTCTTATTGGAGGATCAATCTGACACAGTCAAGAGAGTGTTAAAATCTCCGACTATGATAGAGCTGGAAGTGATCAAGTTGCTCATGTCTGTTAGAGTATCTCTTATAAATTGAGGTGCATTCTGGTTGGAAGCATAGATATTGATAATTGAAATCTCATCATCTTGGCTATTACCCTTGACAAATATAAAATGGCCATCTTTATCTTTGCTTATTTTTGTTGGTTTAAACCCTAACCTATCTACAAATAAAATTGCAACACCTGCTTTTTTCTGGTTTCCATTTACTTGGAATATAGAAGACCATCCCTTCACCCTAGGTCTGTATTTATCTTTTAAAGTAATATATGTTTCTTGGACACAAGAGATATCTGGTCTGAGTTTCTGTATCCAATCAGTCAATCTGTGCCTCTTTAAAGGGCAGTTTAGGCCATTTACATTGATTGAAATTATTGAAAGACCTGGTTAGATATTGGTCCTCGAATTGCTCGAAAGTCCTGTAGACATTTTTAATCCTTTCACCACTGTGGAGGTTTAAATTTGATCAAAAGTTTCTGGGTGAGTTTACTTTTGTAGTGGGGGATTGCAATGATTATTATGGAGGATAGGTTTGAGAATTTCCTGCAGAGGTGGTTTAGTTATGGTAAATTTATTCAACATGTGGATGTCATTAAAGTATTTAATTTCTTTATCATAGATGAAACTCAGTTTAGCTGGATATAGGATCCTGGATTGGAAGTTGTTTTCCTTTAGGAGATTAAAAGTTGCTGACCATCCTCTTCTGGTATGAAAGATTTCAGCAGGAAGATATGCAGTCATTCTAATACTCTTTCCTTTGTAGGTTATGGTTTTCTTGTGTCTAACTGCTTTCAGAATTTTTTCTTTCATATTAACTTTAGTGAAGTTAATTATGATGTGCCAGGGGGATGTCTTGTTTGGGTTGAGTTGTGCTGGGGTTCTGACACTATCTGCTATCTGAATTTCAGAATCTCTTGGCATGTCTGGAAAATTCTCTTTCAAAATTTCTTGAAGAAGAGCCTCTGTGTTTTTTGAAGCAGCTTCATTGTTTTCAGGGATTCCTATAAAGCAAACATTAGTTTTCTTCAAATTATCCCAGAGCTCTGTAAGAGAAAGATCCGTTCTTGTTTTCCATTTTTTTCATCCTTGCCCTCTTGGGCTTCTTCAAAGGCTTTGTCTTCAATGTCAGAGATCCTTTCTTCAGTCTGTTCCACTCTTTTACAAAGAGATTCAACCGTGTTTTTCAAATCTTTGAGGGCTTCAAACTCTTGTCTCAAAGCTTCAAAATCTTTGATCATTTTATCTTTGAAATTGTTGATTTCTTGAGTCATCTTTCAAATAATTTCTTGGGGCATCTTTTGAATAATTTCTTGAGACATTTTTTGAATTATTTCTTGAAGTTCTAGCTCTTTCCTTTCTTCCATTCTATTAATCTTGTTTACTATCCACATTCTGAACTCAATTTCTGTCATCTCAGCCATCTCTTTATGGGATATTCAGGTGCCACTGCCACCTCCTTCCTTGGGGGTTGATCTACTCTGGTTATTCCTACTGATACCGGAAAAGTGGCACCCCAGCCAGCTCAGCCGAGCAGGGCCTGGGGGGATCTACCACTTCTGTCTTGGTGGCAGCAGCCAGCAAAAAGACCAGCAGGTTGGGGCAAGCGAGGGAGCTTTCTTCCCCCAGAGGCTCCAGTAGAGGACCTGTCAATCAAGGGAAAACTGATGTCCATCCCTGATTGGTCCATTTTCAATCCTGCTCCTGATTGGTCCATTCACAGCTAAGCTATTACACCTATATAAGGCCCTGAGCAGAGAGCCTGGGGGCAGATCATCACAGATCATCGCAGATCATCGAAGATCATCGAAGATCATCGCAGATCGTTGCAGACCTTCAAGGAAGATAGAGCAGAAGAACAAGACTTCAGCAGACCATCGCAGACCGTCCAGAGGAAGAAGCAAGAGCTGTGGCACTTCTAGTGCTGATCCTGCTCTACAAAGAGGCTTGGCTCTTTGTAGGAGTTGGAACACTTCCACTGCTTATCCTGCCTTGCAAAGAGGCTTGGCCCTTTGCTGATCTCTGCCCTGCAAAGAGGCTTGGTCCTTTGTAAGAGCTGTAGCAGATCTATCCTGCTCTACACAGAGGCTTATCTTTTTGTAAGAGTTCTTTTCATAAGAGTTGTAACACTTGTATCCTGCCCTGCAAGGAGGTTTGGTTCTTTGAGCTGTAAATAAAACCTCACTGTTCGTTCTATGGTCTATCGATTCATTCATCGAATCGTTGAGACCAAGAGCCTGGAAATCCAGTGTTAAAAATCCGGTATCACTACTACTGGAGTTTTTCCACTGACTTCGCCCCATGCTGGATTTACTCCATTTGGCTAGGTGAGCAGGTAAGAGGAGGTTGGTTTGGGAGCCCTGGGAGTAGTATTTTACTGGTCTTTTGGGGCAAAGGCTGGGACTGGTGTCTGTATCTTTTCCCCTAGAGCTTTTCCAAGGATGTGTATAATCCTACAGTCTGAGAACCTGGAGGCCTGCATGTCTCTATCTTGTTTTCAGCTGCTATCTGTTCTACCTTAGAAAATGAATTACTCTGGGTTAAAATCTCGGCTGTGAAGAAATATCAGCGATTAAGTCACCCCTCCCATTACTGGCGATGGTTGGGAAAGGAAAACCACACCTTCCCTCAGCCACACCCCCAGGGTATCACTTTAGATAGTTCTCTGGTGATTGGCCCAGTTCAAATGATCTAAGACAGGTGTCCCAGTCAACATGAGTCTCAGGTGGGGGAGTTAAAGAGGTCTCTGGCAACTGTGCAGCAGGGATCTTCTGGCAACTCAGTTATGACCCTCTCCAGTGTCCTATGGGGTCAGAGGGACCTGCCCAGCAAATAAAATATTCTAGGGAGGTTGATGCCTTCTACCCCACCTTGTACCTTTGTCACACCCAGTCACTGGAGACCCCAGAGGGCTGTGACCCAGTTGCCCAATAAGTGAATGTGGCAGGGATTTTTGTCTGCCAAAATCAAAGTAGAGCCAGTGCCAGCTCCACACATTTACTGCACTTTGACCCCTGCCAGTAAAGGGAACTGAGGCTTGACTGTCTTAGGCACTCATTGGCAACTGAGGAATGTTCCACCTGAAGACAATTTGGGCCTGAGAAAATCCAGAGAGCATCAAAGATTCTCCCTCGACCACCAGTTGATTTGCCCAAATCAAGAGATCCAAACCTATTTACCAGGTCAGTGCCCACTCTCTGGTTGGAACGATCACAAGGTCTTCAGCAACTAAATCATAGGAGTCTACTAGTGGTATAAGTGTGGCTTGCTCTGATGCTCTGAGGAGTCAGAAAGGCCTGTTCAATAGACAATTTAGAGTAAGGAGGCTGATGTCTCTTTCCCCTCCTTACTCGCCCTTTGCCGATGGACTCTGGTAACCTCAGTCTCAGTTAACCCCACTACCAATTTCTGTTAACCCAGACTCTATAACCCAGTCCTGTCCAATAGGCGAGTGAGTCAGGGTTTTGTGCCTACCAGAGTCCAGGTAAAGTCAATGAGTTCATCAGGGTTTTGTGCCTGACAGAGTCCACGTAATGTCAATGCCTTCTCCACTCAGTGACCACTCTTTGTGGCCAGCCAGCAGAGATAGTTGAAGCCTATCTGCCTCAGGCACTCAATGGGAGCTGGAGAATATTCCACATGGGTTCAATCTAAGCCTGGAATTTGTTTTCTTGAATTCATGGTTTGCCTCCATGGGGAGGATGCGTGTTTATCTATCTCTTCTCTCAGCTCAGATCCCCACTTTCAGCTTTGTTGCGTTCTTCTGGCGGTTGTCTCTCCCCCTGAACTGAAGTTTATGTTGAAAGCTAGCTCCATTCAGTTCTCATCTGCTATTCCTCCAAATTCTTATTGAATGTGAAAATTTTTAGTTAGGGAATATAGCCAAACCCGGGGATTTAGCAAAGTACAAAATACATTGAAACCAAGCAGACAAATAAACAGACTAAAATGCTACCAGACATACAAACACACCAATGCCCAGACACTCAGCAACAAGTAAACAAACAGACAAAAAAGTAAACAAAACAACAGACAAACCAGCCAACTAACAGACCAAAAAAGAAAGAAGGAAGAGAGAAAAAAATAGTAGTAATAAATGATAACCACAGAAATGTTGTTCATAAAATGATAGAGCAAACACATAGCAAAACAAACAAACAAAGAAGAAAGAAAATCAAAATATATATATATAATAAAAATTAAAAATTAAAGAAAAAGGAAAAGGAGGGCACCACTAAGAAAATTACTCTTTTGAGTATATACAAACAAGTCCCTCTTTGAATGTGGTGGGGTTCCAGTTTAAAATATATATATAATTATGCTACAGTATACTTTCTAGACAACAGGTAGCGCTGTGAGTGGTCCCTACGCTAAAACCAAAAATAGAAAGAAAAAGAGAAAAAAACAAAAAAAGAGAGAGAAGAAAGAAAAAAAAATATATATATATATATGGAGAATCTTTGCTGGCAGGTTGCCCAGATTCTCCCTACAACAGTTCCTGCAAAGTGTTGGGCGTCTTGGATTAACTTCAGATGCCAGATGTCTGGCTGCAGGTCAGATTGAGTTCTCTGCACTTCTGGGAGAAGTGTTATGGAGACACCATTTGGGGGGTTTTACATTACATCTGGTTCCTGGCTGGCAGCCCACTCCTATCTGTCCTCCAAACTTGGGACACAAGTTCACACTTCGCCAGACTTTCAATCAACTCCTAATTTCCCCTCAAACAGAAAACCATTGTGGTCCAAGGGAAAAGAGCTGGGCTCCCCTTGCGCGTTCCACATTCAGTTTATTTCCGATGGCGGGGGGGCCGCGGCTGCCGCCCCAGCTGCTGCAGAACATTCAAAAGATTTTTCAGTGTTTGTAGGAAGGAAACCGATTCCCCCTATGGGTTGCTGCATCAGTGCAACTCCACACAGAGTTCCAAAATTACAGGATGGATCAGTTCCTAAGCAGAGTCTCTTCCCCTTAAGTTTCTGTCCGAATGCCTGGATCCCTGATGCCCCAAACTGGGTCCAAATGTCTCCCGTTTCTGGCTGCTAGATTCTGCTTGGGAATCCATGCCTCACCACACTCTTTGCTAGACACACAAACTCCCCACAAATTGGGCACAGGAGCCCTTCGTGGGGGAGGGATTGGTTTCTGCCTCTCAGGGTGCAAGCTTTAGACCTGGCACCACAGGTCACAGACGGTGCCATTTCAGCTGCTGCCCGGAGTTTTTTTCTGGCTGACACCGTAGTTCTGGACTACATTTCCAATCCAGCAATTCACCTCTTTGCTGCTCACCCTGCTCTGCTTGTCCACGCAAGCACTCCATGCGGAAGAGATTCAGTACCGCTACTCTCACCTGAAACCACCAGGAGGGTTGACTCAGGGATGCATCCCCTCCGCCATCTTGCTCCGCCTCCGCTTATTTCTTTTCTTCTGCAAGATTTGGGATTGGAATTTTATTCCTTTTCTAGTTGCTTGAGATGTCCCACTAAGTTTTTAACTTCATCTCTTTCCATTCTCTTGAGGAAGGCTTGCAGTGCTATAAATTTACCTATTAGGACTGCCTTTGCAGTATCCCTGAGGTTTGGATGACTCATGACTTCATTATTGTTTTGTTCTAAAAATTTGGTAATTTCTTTCTTGGTCTCGTCTCTGACCCATCTATCATTCAGCGTAAGGTTATTTAGCTTCCATGTTTTTGTATGAGGCTAAAAATTTCTGTTGTTAAGGAATTCAACTTTTATTCCATGATGGTCTGAGAAGATGCATTGAATAATTTCTATTCTTTTAAATTTACTTAGGTTGGACTTATGACCTAAGATATATCAATTTTGGAGTATGTTGTGTGGAGTGATTAGAAAAATGTGTATTCAGTTTTGTTAGGGTGAAATGTTCTTTAGGTGTCTGTTCGGTCCAAAAGTTGAATAGTTAAATTTCAATCTAAAATTTTCTTGCTAAGCTTCTTATTGGAGGATCTATCCCACACTGCCAAAGGAGTGTTAAAATCTCTGACTATGATGGAGATGGGAGAAATCAAGTTGCTCATGCCGGTTAGAGTATCTCTTATAAATTGAGGTGCATTCTGGTTGGGTGCATAGATATTGATGATTAAGATCTCATCATATTGAGTATTACCCTTAACAAATATAAAATGGCCATCCTTATCCTTGCTTACTTTTGTTGGTTTAAACCCTATTGTATCTGCAAGTAAAATTGCAACACCTGTTTTTTTTTCTGCTATCCATTTGCCTGGAATATAGATGACCATCCCTTCACCCTGAGTCTATATTTGTATTTTAAGGTAAGATGAGATTATTGTATACAACAGATGTCTGGTCTGAGTTTCTGTATCCAATTAGCCAATCTGTACCTCTTTAGAGGACAATTTAACCCATTCACACTGATTGAAATTATTGATGGGCCTCATAAAATTTTAGGTATCGAGTTGTTCTAAAGTCCAGTGGACGTTTTTAATCCTTTTGCCACTATAGAATTTGGAGTTTGATCAATAGTTTCTGAGTTAGGTTAGGTGGTGGAGGATTGCACTGGTCATTATGGAGAATAGGTCTGAGAATGTCCTGGAGAGCTGGTTTAGTTATGGCAAATTTCTTCAACGCATGGATGTCATTAAAGTATTTAATTTCTCCATCATAGATGAAACTCAGTTTAGCTGGATATAGGATCCTGGGTTGAAAGTTATTTTGTTTTAAGAGATTAAAAGTCAATGACCATCCTCTTCTAGCCTGAAAGGTTTCAGCAGAGAGATCTGCAGTCATCCTAATACTCTTCCCCTTGTAGGTTATGGTTTTCTTACGATGACTGCTTTCAAAATTTTCTCTTTCATCTTAACTTTGGTGAAATTAATTATGATGTGCCTGGGGGATGTCTTGTTCCGGTTGAGTCATGCTGGGGTTCTGAAACTATCTGCTATCTGAATTTCAGAATCTCTTGGCATGTCTGGAATGTTCTCGTTCATAATTTCAGGAAGACCCTCTGTGTTTTGTGAAGCAACTTCTTCGCCTTTAGGGATTCATGTAAAGTGAATATTAATTTTCTTCAAATTATCCCAGAGTTCTGAGAGAAAGATCCGTTGTTGCTTTCCATTTCTTTTCATTTTTGCCCTCTTGGGCTAGTTCAAAAGCTTTGTCTTCAATGGCAGAGATCCTTTCTTCTGCATGTTCCACTCTGTTTTCAAGGGATTCTAGTGTATTTTTCAGAACTTTGAGGGCTATAAACTCTTACCTTAATGTTTCAAAATCTGTAATCATTTTATCTTTGAAACTGTTGAATTCTTTTATTTTATATTATTTTATTTTTTATTAAATGATAGCTGTATACATTAAGCAAACATGGGGTACAGTGTAGTGTTTTCATAAACAATTTTAAATACTTGCATCAAGCTGGTTAACATAGACTGTATCATTTACTTAGTTATTGTTAAAACATTTATACTCTAGTTCTAGAAAAGTTCACTTGTACCCTTGTTAGACAGACCATATAGGTGATATTTCCAGTCACCCTCCCACCACCTATCTGCCCTTCTCCCCTCCCCCACCTCCTCCTCATATTCTTAGGCTAGAATTAAGTTGTAGCTTTCATTTGAAAACTATAAATTAGGTTGATAATAGGGATGTGTACATTGGATACTTTTTCTTCCATTCTTGTGATTCTTTGCTAAGAAGAACATTTTCCAGTTCCATCCATGTAAACATGAAGAGGGTAAAGTCTTCATCTTTCTTTAGGGCTGCATAGTATTCCATGGTGCACATATACCACAGTTTATTGATTCATTCATAGATCGATGGGCACTTGTGATTCTCCCATGACCTGGAAATTATGAATTGATTTTTGATCTTCTGGGTATATGCCTAGTAAAGGAATTGTAGGATCGAATGGCAGGTCAATTTTTAGTTCTCTAAGTGTTCTCCAGACGTCTTTCCAAAAGGAATGTATTAGTTTGCATTCCCACCAGCAGTGTATAAGTGTTCCCTTTTCTTCATATCCACACCAGCAACTCTGGTTTTGGGATTTTGTGATATGGGCTAATCTTTCTGTAGAAAGGTGATATCTCAAAGTAGTTTTTATTTGCATTTCTCTAATGATTAAGGATGGTGAGCATTTTTTCATGTATCTACAGGCTGTACGCCTATCTTTTGGGTGAAATTTCTCGTTAAGTCCTTTGTCTACCATGCAATGGGATCACTTTAATGCATTTGAGTTCTCTATGGATTCTGGTTATTAAACCTTTGTTGGAGATATAGCCTGCAAATACTTTCTCCCGCTCTGAGGGCTCTCTGCAGGCTTTACTTACTGTGTTCTTGCCTGTGCAGAAGCTCTTTAGTTTGATCAGGTCTCAATAGTGTATTTTTGATGTTG
>NW_003852775.1:196447-204892 GCF_000181295.1 Otolemur garnettii
CATTCACATTGATTAAAATTATTGAAAGACCTGGTGAGATATTGGTCCTCGAGTTTCTCGAAAGTCCAGTAGATATTTTTAATCCTTTTGACACTGTGGAAGTTGGAATTGATCAAAAGTTTCTGGGTGAGTTTACTCTTTTAGTGGGGGATTGCAATGGTCATTATGGAGGATAGGTTTGATAATTTCCTGCTGAGCTGGTTTAGTTATGGTAAATTTCTTCAACATGTGGATGCCATTTAAGTATTTAATTTCTCCATCATAGATGAAACTCAGTTTAGCTGGATATAGGCTCCTGGGTTGGAAGTTGTCTGTTTTTGGAGATTAAATTTGCTGACCATAAACTGTCTAAATCTTAAGATATCTTTTGAATAATTTCTTGAAACATCTTTTGAATTATTTCTTGAGACATCTTTCGAATTATTTCTTAAGACATCTTTTGAATAATTCCTTGAAGTTCTAGTTCCCTCCTTTTCTTCCATTCTGTTAATCTTATTTGCTAACCAAATTCTGAAATTGATCTCTGTCATCTCAGCCATCTGTTTATGGGTGGGATCTTCAGATGCATCTGCCACATCCTTCCTTGGAAGGGGTTGATCTACTCTGGTTATTCATATTATCAGAGTTTTTCTGTTGATTCCACCCCATGTTGAATTTACACCATTTCCTAGGTGAGCAGGTAAGAAGAAGTTGGGATGGGGTCTCCAGGAATAGTGTTTTACTAGCCCTTTTGGGCAAAGGCTGGGGCTGTTTTCTGTACCTTTTCCCCTAGAGGTTTGTCAAGGATATGTATAGTGCTGCAGTCTGAGAGACTGGGGGCCTGCTTGGTGTGGTGGTGCTTAGTGTCTCTATATTGTTTTCAGCTGATCTCTGTTCTACCTTTGAAAATCAATTAGTCTGAGTTAATGTCTCAGCTTTGGAGAAATATCAGCAATTAAGTCACCCCACCCCTGGCAGGTGATGGTTGGGAAAGGAAAACCACATCTTCCCATAGCCACACCCCCAGGGAAATGCTTTGGATAGTTCTCGGGTGATTGGCCAAGGTCAAGAGATCTAAATCAAGTGTCCCATTCAGCACTGGTCTCAAGTGGGGGGGGGGGTTCAAAAGGTCTCAGGCAACTACACAGCATGGGTCTTCTGGTAGCTCAGTTATGACTCGCTCTGGTGCTCCATGAGGTCAGAAGGACCTACCCAGTAAATAAATTAGTCTGGGAAGGTTGATGCCTCCTTCCCCACCTTGCACTGTTGTCACACCCAGACAGTGGAGACCCTGCAGGGCTGTGACCCAGTTATCCAATAAGCAAGTGTGGTAGGGTTTTGTATCTGCCAGTGTCAAAGTAGAGTCAATGCCACCTCCACTCAGTTATTGCTCTGTCACCAGCCAGCAAAGGGAGCTGTAGCCTGTCTGTGTTAGGCACTCAATGACACCTGTAGAATGTTCTATCTGAAGTCAATCTGGGCCTGAGAAAATCCAGACAGCACCAGAGATTCTCCCTCAACCACCAGTTAATTTACTCAGTTTAAGAGATCCAAACCTATTGACCCAATCACTACCCATTCTCTAGCTGGAAAGCTCACAAGGTCTCCAGCAACTAGATAGTAGGAATCTACTGGTAGCTCAAGGGTGGCTTACTCAGATGTGCTCAGGAGTCAAAAAGGCCCATTCAGTAGATTATTAGGAGTAAGGAGGCTGATGTCTCTATCCTCTCCTTGCTCACCCTTCACCACTAGACTCTGGTAACCCCAGTCTATGGTAACCCCACCACCAGTCTCAGTTAATCCAGACTCTGTGACCCAGTCCTGTCCAATAAGCGAGTGTGTCAGAGGTTTGTGCCTGCCAGAGTCCAAGTAAAGTCAATGCCTCCTCCACTCAGTGACCACTCTTTGTCGTCAGCCAGCAAAGGGAGCTGAAGCCTATCTGCCTCAGGCACTCAATGGCAGCTGGAGAATATTCCACCTGGGCTCAATCTAAACCTGGAATTTGTTTTCTTGAAGTTGTGGCTTGCCTCAGTGGAGAAGACGTGTGTTTCTCTATCTCTTCTCTCATCTCAGCTCCCCTCCTTCAGCTTCACTGAATTCTTTCTGGTGGTGATCTCTCCCCTGAACTTGAGTTTATGTTAAAAACTAGCTCCAGTCAGCCCTCATCCCCTGTTCCTCCATATTCTTATTGAATATGAAAATTGGAGTTAGGGAAAATAGTCAACCTGAGTATTTAGCAAAATACAAAACACATTGAAACCAAGTGAACAAATAGACAAAAATGCTACCAGACACACAAGCACACAGGTGCACAGACAATCAGAAACAAGTACACAAACAGACAAAAAAAAAAACAAAACAGAAACAAACAAATGAACAAACAAAACAACCACAAAAATGGTAATCATAAAATGATTTTAAAAAACGAAAAGGAAAAGAACAAAAAATAAGGAAAATAAAACAAATGAAAAACAAAATTATTAGTCTGATGTAAGCACTGTCAGCAACCATAAGAGTAGAGGAAGAGAGAAGAAAAAAGAAGAATAGTATTAATGATAAAAATAAAAATAAAAGACTTAACAGTAATGCCTACAATAAAAGGATAAAGAAAAAAATGGGGCACCACCAAGAAAAGTATTATTCTTATATATATACAAATATACCACTATACATATGAGGTGGGGATCAACTTAAGTGGGAATTTGTTTATGTTGCAATGTACTTTCTAGACAGCAGGTGGTGCTATGAGTGGTTCCCAGGACAAAAAAAAAAAAAAAAAAAAAAAGGAATCTTTGCTGGCAGATTGCACAAATTCTCTCTGCAACAGTTCCCATAAAGTGTGGTGCCCTGAACCAGCTTCAGATGCTGAATGACTGGCTATAGGTGAGATTGAGCTCTCCACGCTCCTGGAAGAATTGCTATGGAGACACCATTTTTGAATTTTTACAGTATGTCTGGTTCCTGGCTTGCCACACAGCCTCTACTGCCCTTTTCCAGGCGGCACTCCTATCTGTCCTCCAAAGTCAGAACAGGAATCCACGCCTCACCAGTTTTTCCACTCAAGTCCTAGTTTCCTTTCAAACTAGTAATTGTTATTTTCCCTGGGAAAAGGGCTGGTTGCTGCTTGCACCAGCTGCTTTAGCACCTCCGCACAGAGTTTTCAGTCCGTTTCTGTGAGGGAGGGGCTGGTTACCTCTCATTCCCATGGATTCAGCGCTAGGCACAAAGACTTTTCAGAGTCTGTAGGAAAGGGGTTGATTGCCCCTGTCACTCACAGCTTCAGTGCAGCCACAAAGACTTCTAAAATTACAGAGTGAATTCATTTCATAAGCGGAATCCTTTCCCCTCAACTTTCTGTCTGGTTGCCTAGACCCCTGCTGCTCCAAACAGGGTCCAAACGGCTCCCCTTTCTGGTCACCAAATTCTGCTTGGGAGTCCACACCTCACCACACTCTCTGAGAAACACTTAAACTTCCCACAAATTGGGTATAGAAGTCTTGAGTAGGGGAGGTATTGGTATCTGCCATCTCAGGCCACTGGCCACAGCTGGCACCACTTCAAATGTGGCACCAATTTTTTTCTGGCAGATACTGCGGTTCTGAGTTGCACTTCCAATCCAGCAATTCACCTCTTTGCTGCACACCCTGCGTTGATTGTCTATTCCAGCACTCCATGCAGGAAAAGTTCTAGCGCCCTCCACTCTCACCTGAAATCGTAAGGAGAGTTAACCCAGCGATGCATACCCTCCACCATCTTGCTCCACCTCCTCTTCACCAGTTTTTCTACTCTAATCCTAGTTTACCCTCCAACTGGAAGCTGTAATCTTCTGCGGGTAAGGGGCTGGTTGCCCTTGGTGCCCTCCGCTTCTGCCCTGGAGCCCAAAGACTTTTCAGTAGTCTCTGTAGGGAAGGGACCTGTCGCCACAAGTGCCAGAGCACAAAGACTTCTCTGTCACTCTCCGTGGGGGAGGGGCTGGTTGCCACCATTTCATCCCGGGGCACATAGACTTTTCAGTAATCTCCGTGGGGGAGGGAATGGTTGCCACTGGCGCCTGGAGGTTTAGCATAGGGGCACAAAAACTTTTCAATCAGACTTCGCAGCTCCGGGTCACACCCTGAATCCAGCAATCCTCCAAATCACTGCACTCCCCAAACTGCCAGTCCACCTCCAGTATTCCCTACCAGGAATTATCGAGCACACACAATCATGCCTGCTATTTTGGGATATCTGAGCTAAACTTGTATCCCATCTGCCATTGCACTCTGCCTCCTAAACCCTCACCCTTCTGTTAATTTCACCAATCTCATCAGAAGAAAAATAAAATAAAATCTTCACTGTGAGGTTTCACAAGTTCTCCCTGCAGAAGTTCCCATGAAGTGCGGGGTATCCTGCAGCAGTTTTGGGTACAGGATGGCTGCCTGCTGGTAGGATTCACATTGCCACACCTGGCCTGTGGGAGAAGGTGGCTGTGGTTATCATCATATCTATAATTACAAAGTGTGTCTGTTTCCTAAAAGGGATTCTTTCCCCTCAATTTTCTGTCAGCTGCCTAGACTCCTGCCACTCCAAATGGGGTCCAAACAGCTCCCCTTTCTGGTTGCCAAATACCACTTGGGAGTCCACACCTCACCAAACTCTCCACAAAACACCCAAACTCCCCACGAATTGGGAATTGTAGTCCTCCATGGAGGAGGTGTTGGTTGGTGCTGCCTCAGGCCACCAGCCACCGGCCATAGGCTGCTACAGCTGGCACAGCTTCGGACGCAGCCCACAATTTCTCTGCCAGACTCCAGGGTTCTGGGTTACAATTCTAGTCCAGCAATCCACCACCTTGCTGCACACCCAGTGATGCCTGTCTGCACTCCATGCAGGGAAAGATACATCCCCCTCCCTCTCACCTGAAATCATGAGACAATCCAAGTCAAAGATCCACCATCTTGCTCTGCCACTTCATTTTTGTCAAGACAAACACTCAACAGGATGAGATGTCAATTATTAACATTTATGCACCCAACCAGAATGCTCCTCAATTTTTAAGAGAGACCCTAACAGACATGAGTAACTTGATAACCTCTAGCACCATAATATTAGGAGATTTTAGCACCCCTTTGACAGTGTTGGAGAAATCCTCCAATTAGGATGAAATAAATAAATTCTGACTTAAACTGAACCATTCAACAATTAGATTTAACAGACATCTACAGAATAATTCATCTTAACAAAACTGAATACATATTCTTCTCATCAGCCCATGGAACATCCTCCAAAATTGAACACATCTTAAGTCATAAGTCTAACCTCAGCAAATTTAAAAGAATAGAAATAATTCCTTGCATCTTCTCAGACCATCATGGAATAAAAGTTGAACTCAGAAATGACAGGAATCTTCATGCTCATACAGAAACATGGAAACTAACCTCGTGCTGAATTATAAATGGGTCATAGATGAGATTAAGAAGGAACTTACCAAATTTTTGTAACAAAATGATAATGAAGACAAGAATTACCAGAACTTAATTGTGATGGATGTGTAACTTCGTTCAATGTAAACATTTCACCTTGTATATCAAAGCAGTACCCTGAACCCCATAAATGCATCAATATACAAAATTATGATTTAATAAAAAAAATTTAAAAAAAAGAATTACCAGAACCTCTAGGATACCACAAAGGCAGTCCTAAGAGGGAAATTTATAGCATTGCAAGCCTGCCTCAAGAGAATGGAAAAAAAAGAAATCAAAAACTTACTGGGACATCTCAAGCAACTATAAAAGGAAGAACATTCCAACTCCAAACACAGTAAAAGAAAATAAATACCTAGAACTAGAGCAGAATAAAATGAAATTGAAAACAAAAGAATTATATAATAGATTAATAAAAAAAGATGGTTTTTTGAAAATAAAATAGATAAACCTTTGGCTAACCTAACAACAAATAAAAGAGTAAAATCCCTAATTTCATCAATGAGAAATGATAAAGGCCAAATAACAACAGACTCCTCCAAAATTCAAAAAATTCTTAATGAATATTACAAAAAACTCTATTCTCAAAAGTATGAAAATCTGGAGGAAATAGACCAAAGGCACAGATACCCTACTCAAAGAGATAATTGAGGAGAACTTCCCAAACATGACAAGAGATACTGAAATTCAGATAGTAGACAGTTTCAGAACCCCAGCACAACTCAACCCAAATAAAACATCTTCTAGACACATTGTAATTAACTTCGCCTAAGTCAATTAAAGGATAAAATCCTGCAGGCAGCCAGACGTAAGAAAATCATAACCTACAAGGGGAAGAATTTTAGAATGACTGCAGATCTCTCTGCTGAAATTTTTCAAGCCAGAAGAGGATGGTCATCGACCTTCAATCTCCTAAAGCAAAACAACATTCAGCCTGGGATCTTGTATCCAGCTAAATAGAGCTTCATTTATGACAGAAAAGTTAAGTACTTTAATGACAGACACACATTGAAGAAATTTGCCATAACCAAACCAGCTCTTTGGGATATCCTCAGACCCATCCTCCATAATTACCAGCACAATGCTTTACAACTAAAGTAAACTCACTGTGAAATTCTTGAAAAAAAAAACAACAATTTCCACAGTGGTGAAAATATTCATAATATCCACTGGACTTCCAAAGAACTTGACCCACAAAATATTAACAGGCTTATCAATACTCTCAATTAATGTAAACGGCTGAAACTGTCATCTTAAGAGGCACAGGTTCGCTGACTGGATACAATAACTCAGGCCAGATATCTGTTGTATACAAGAATCTCAGCTTACCTTAAAGGATAAATGTAGACTCAGGGTGAAGGGATAAATATCTGTAATCCAGGCAAATGAAAATCACAAAAAAGCAGGAGTGGCAATTTTATTTGCAGATACACTAGGCTATAACCAACAAAAGTAAGGAAAGACAAGGATGGTCACTTCCTATTTGTTAAGGGAAACACTCAACAGGATGAGATGTCAATTATTAACATTTATGCGTCCAACCAGAATCCTCCTCAATTTATAAAGGAGACCCTAACAGACATGAGCAATTTAATATCATCCAGCACCATAATAGTTGGAGATTTTAACACCCTTTAGGCAATGTTGGATAGATCCTCCAATAAGAAATTAAGCAAAAAATTCTAGAGTTAAACTTAACCATTCAACAATTAGATTTAACAGGCATCTACAGAACATTTCATCCTAACAAAACTGAATACACATTTTTCTCATCAGCCCATAGATCATTCTCCAAAATTTATCACAACTTAGGTCATAAGTTTAACCTCAGCAAATTTAAAAGTATAGAAATTATTCCTTGTATTTTCTTGGATCATCATGCAATGAAAATTGAACTCAACAATAACAGGTATCTGCGTATTCATACAGACATGGAAACTAAATAACTTTATGCTGAATGATAGCTGGGTCATAAATGAGACTAAGAAGGAAATTGCCCAATTTTTGAAACAAAACAATAATGAAGACATGAATTATCAGAACCTTTTGTGTACTGCAAAGGCAATCTAAGAGGGAAATTTATAGCATTGCAAGCCTTCCTCAAGAGAACAGAAAGAGAAGTAAATAACTTAATGGGATATCTTAAGCCACTGGAAAAGGAGGAACATTCCAACCCTAAACCCAGCAGAAGAAAAGAAATAACTAAAATTAGAGCAGAATTAAATGAAATCAAAAACAAAAGAATTATTCAAAATATCAATGAATCAAAAATTTGGTTTTTTGAAAAATTTAACAAAATTAATAAACCTTTGGCCAACCCAACCAAAAATAGAAAATTAAAGTCCCTAATATCATCAGTCAGAAATGACAAAGGCTAAATAACAACAGCCACGTCATAAATTCAAACAATCCTTAATGAATACTACAAAAAACTTTATTCTCAGAAATATGAAAATCTGAAAGAAATTGACCAATACTTGGAAGCACGCCAACTTCCTAGACTTAATCAGAAAGAACTGGAAATGCTGAAGAGACCTATATCAAGTACTAAAATAGAATCAACTATACAAAATCTTCCAAAAAGATTCCAGGACCAGATGGCTCACATCAGAATTCTACCAAACCTTTAAAGAAGAACCAATATCTATATTACTTAAACTTTTCCAAAACATTGAAAAAGAAGGAATACTTCCCAACACATCTGATGAAGCAAACATCACCCTGATTCCCAAACCAGGAAAAGACCCAATAAAAAAATAAAATTATAGACCAGTATCTCTAATAAACATAGATGCAAAAATATTCAGTAAGATCCTGGCAAACAGAATACAGCAACACAGCAAATGAATTACACACCATGACCAAGTTGGTTTTATCCTAGGGTCTCAATGTGGTTCAATATATGTAAATCGGGGGGCAGAGCCAAGATGGCGAACTGCAGCCAGCTTTTTACAGAAGCTCCCGTCCAGAAGGAGGCTGAAAGGACAGAACCTTAGCAAAGTAG
>NW_003852776.1:0-2159 GCF_000181295.1 Otolemur garnettii
CTTGATTGTTATAGGAAACCAGTTTACACATTCAAATCAAAAATGATAGTGAAATAATATGACAAAACATAATAAAAACTCGGAAGTTCATGTGGAGGGCTGAATTGCACCATATGGCTTCCAGTTCTGTACCTAGACCCAATAGAGTGCATTAAGAAAGCCATTTTAGGCAGTGTCCTGTTGTGCCTGGTTATAGAAGGGCATATGGTATATTATCCCACATTGGAATAATCATGAATTTCCTTATGTCGATCTTTGTCTTGCTATAAGTTTTGCGTTTTGGCACAAAGGAAACTTCAGCAAATATTTCCTATTAGGCTTTTGTTCTTTTGCTTCTTTCTTTATAAGTCACATTTGCAGAAATTGAGTTGAGGTTTTTGACTTAGTTATTTCTTATGACAACTACAGTTTTAAGAAGGAAAAAATAATAGCAGTTATTGAAGATTTAGGGATTTACAGTTGTTAAGAGGATGAGTGTTTCTGATAAGTGTTTACTTTCTCTCTTGCCATTGGGGAAGGAGTGTAGCAAGTAGAAAAAAGTCCAGGATGTACTGAATAGGGAGAAAATGAGCTGTTCACATGTAGACAGATGATTATTGTGCATTGAATTCTGTCCTAAGCATGACATATAACTAACCAAATTCCACTCTTACAATTAAGATTTTTTTTTTTGCCATGTTATTTATCCCTATTTAACAGGGTAAATAATTTAGTTATCTATAGGACTTGTCATTTTTTATCACTTGTATTTGTATGCAAATCCCACAGGGGAAAGTATTTAAGAGTATTTTCAATAAAGTATCTTAGGACAATGTTATAACAATGTAATAAATGCTCAATAAATGTTAAATTAATATATTATTTCTACTGGATAAAGAAATTGAAGATCAAAAAAATTAGATAATTGCTTATAAGTTACAGAGCAAGGAATTCATGAAATGAGGACTTTAACCTTTATGTATGGGTGAAAGACATATTCTTTATTCTGGCATGTTCTATCGTATGTCCTAAATGGAAAATAAGTGTTTGCTCCAGGATAAATCACTTATGAGCTCTCTGATATAGGAGTCATTTATTTTTAAATTTGTAAGTTGGATAAATATGATATAGCTATATAAATATGGATGTAGATAATATACAGACACAAACATAACCATATACGTACACTAGTATATACTGTGTTGATTATCTGTAACAATTCTATAATATAGATAGGTTAGGTAACTGTATCTGTTAGATACATCTGTATATCTATATCTAGTTATAACAACAAACATGAAAATGAATTACTGACATACAATTATAGACACTGGAGAACTTATTGAATATGAAACTGACCTTTATCAAACTTCCAGTCTGAGTTCAAATCTGTGTCTCTGACACATTAAATGTGTGACCTTGAACTTATTATGTAATATCTCTGAACTTCACTTATCTTTATGTTAAATAATAATTATAACATCTTGACCTTGAACTTATTATGTAGTATCTCTGAACTTCACTTATCTTTATGTTAAATAATAATTATAACATCTCCTTCATAAAATAAATAGGCAAATTTCCTGGCACAGAACATAAAATACAGTGGGTAGTCATGAGAACATGAAATACAGTAAATATTCAATGATATTCTTTTTCATTCTAATCATGTTACTCAGTTTTGTGAATTATTTTTAATATCACAATGCTCACTTCAAAATCAGTATGCCTGAATAAATGTATATGAATTTTGATCTAATTCCACATCTATATTTCCATTAATTCAAAGTTAGAAATTTATGTTTCTGGTAGATAACTCCTTTTAATATCATAATTTTACCAGTTAGATAATCAGTATATTTTTCCACTTGATTAGATTTCCAGATTAGAATGTACTTGGTAAATTTTCAATCACCAAAATAAAATCCACTGTTTTTACTAAAGTAATTCTCATAAAATAATGGTAAATTATGAGAAAAAATAGTTAATTTTCAAATATCAAGTGCTCGACCTCAGATTGGAATAAAACCTGCAGAGATCATGGTTTATGGACACTTTTGTTTATGGTGATAGATTCTATCACTTTTTTCTTTCAAATAAAATCTATAGAATTTAATGTGTGTGTATTATATATATATATACTTTTAACTATTTTATATAAACTTTTAATTTTTTTTTTT
>NW_003852776.1:2310-9465 GCF_000181295.1 Otolemur garnettii
TTTTTTTTTGTTGTAGTTGTCATTGTTGTTTGGCAGGCCTGGGCTGGGTTTGAACCCGCCAGCTCCAGTGCATGTGGCTGGTGCCCTAGCTGCTGACCTACAGGCGCTAAGCCAACTTTTAAAATTTTTTATTTGTTTTCTTCAACCTAAAAGAAGAAACAGTCAGCTCTGAGGGAAAAAATTATCTCTGGAAATCAGGCAAAAAAATGCTGAGCACGTTGAAGCAGACAATGCTCTGTTAAATGTTCTTTCTTAACCTGAAAAAAAGTAATTTATAATAAAAGCTGTATAAACCTAAATATGTTCCCAAAGTTAAGTTCTTGGTAGGTCTTAAATGTTCTAAAAATGGCTTCTATGTGACATTTTTGCCCCACTTGTCAATTTCTCCTTTATTTGGCTTCAGCGGTTTCAGAGTTGGGATACTGCTGCTAGGCACTTTTCAGCAAGTTTTGAAGATTTAACTTCTCTTCCCTGCTGTTTTATTTCATCCTCAGGATTTCTAAAAGCATGAGGCAGGTGAGATGTACTTTGACCATTTGAATCTGGCAACTTACTTAGGAGACTTGTGCCCAGAAAGAATATTCTATATTAATCTCAGTAGATGATGTTTACATCACAATGTGTTAATATTTATCAAGCAGTTAAAAGATATTTGAACATTAGGTATGTTAATGGTCTATAAATGAAAGTTTTATATGACATTGTGACCCAGTAGCCACCAGAACCCTTTCTCACTATAAGAAGAGAGCCTAATGTTGGCTTCTCCATGGGTGAAATTTTGGCAATTAGTTAAATCTGCAAATGCATAATTACAGGTGCAACCCAGCTGGTTAGTCAACAGTTTTTTAATGTTTGGTGCATAGCACACTAAGTACTTTAGCAGTTAGAGACTGATACAACAATTAATTAGGGCATCAAATTAAATCAGGCAAGAAATATCATTATAGTCAAAGATTCAAAGCATAAATGTCACCAAAGAAAATTTAGAATAAACCCTGAGAGAAGTCACTTCTAAAATAATATATAGAAGGCTTTGCAATCTGTGACCTATTTTGCAAACTTTATCAATTGAATGGATGTGTATATTGTAGTAACATACATTTTCAGATTTAGCATTAACATGAAATTTCAAAATAGAAATTCTCCATCAGTCAGATTCATTCCTTATAATTTTTGTCAAATACCAATTAAACAGTTCTTCAACTCTTCTCACCTACCCCATCTTACCATCCTACAACCTTAAACTTTAATGATATTTGTGTGACACCAGCAAACATTGTTCCTTATTTTTTTTAAAATTAATCATTATAAATATGCTATATTTATGCATTTATTTATTTTTGAGACAAGGTTTCACTTTTTCACCTAGGCCGGGGTGCTATGGCATGATCATAGCTCACTGCAGCCTTAAACTCCTGGGCTTAAGCAATCCTGATGCCTCAGCCTCTCATGTAGATGGAGACTACAGGTGCCTGGCTAACCTTTTTATTTTTTGTAGGGTTTGGGTCTCACTTTGTTGTCCAAGTTGGTCTTTAACTCCTGACCTTAAGGAATCCTCCTGCCTTCCAAAGACCTGAGATTACAGATATAAGCCACTGCACTTGGCCAATATGCCAAGTTTAAATTTAGAGAAGAATTTACTCTTTCCTCCAGTTGCCTTCCAGACTATATTAAGTCTGCCTTATAAGATGGCCAAAAAATGTCACATCCTTGGGCTTCCTAACTCTTTAGTTTCCTGTCCACTTTAACATAAGGTCTCCTTTCTCTTTCACCACCCAGTGAAAGAAGTGTCTACTTATATTTAAACTTGCTGCCTCCTCTATCCTGGGCAGTGCAGCATGAGAACAGCAGAGCTCTCTGTTGTACACACAGATTCCCTCCCACACCATGGTCTGGTTGCATTGCAGGGCTAAAATATTAATACACATCCTTACTGACAAGAATGGAGATGGAGAGTGCTAAGTCAAGGTGACAAAGACAGAATAATGAGTAAGATTCTATGGAACATGAATGTGGAATCATGGCATAAATGTAGAAATAACCTCTATAATGAAACTAAAAAATGCCTCAGTTGTACCATATGCTGAACCATTTCTAGAAAGAAAATACTAAGATCATAGGATCTGTGGTCAAAGATCATTTCTGAACTCCAAGGATATAGCAAAGATTTAGAATGAAAGTAAAGTAGAATAAATAGGAAAATAAAAAGGGAATGTCTATGGGCATAGTAAAAAAAAAAAAAAAATCACAGGATAACTTGTTTTAGTTACTTCCTCTTCACCTCAATGTCAGGAATGGAATTCCCACCCTAGGGTTAAGGGAGTGGTTGAACTTAATAATGAGGTACTGGGCAAATGAGATTAAGAGCAGTTTATAGACATGTGTATTCACAGCCAGGGAAGAGAACACTGCACTATACAGGACCGAATGGGGGTTGCACTCAGAACAACCAGGTACTATAGGAGATAGACATTGTGGTAACAAGAGGGTGAGGTAGATGCTGGTTCTCAAGAAAGACTGTAATTGGCTTGTTTGGATAATTCCACTGGCTGGCAGGTAACTGCAGCCCACTCATCAGGGACGGGAAGGCATCTATATGCCTATTCTCCTTTGGCCACTTTGGAACATCATGGGTAGGGGTTTTGCAGAGAGGCAATTTGGAGCTGTCCCAATTTCACCAGCTATCAAAGCAGCACCATTACATAGAATCTCAATTTTAGGATATATGCCAGAGAAGCAAGCAGTGTATCTATACAAAAGAACAATGATCAATTTTCTTAATGGTGGGACAGTCATAATATCAGATGGGTGGTTAGTTGGTCAGAGTGGGGTTTTTATTTTTATTTTTTAACTGCTAGGGCTGCCTCTTAAGTTTCTCATTTGTTTTAAAGTAGCCATATTTGGGACTTTCTTCCTGGAGACTCTATTGTGCTTATCATATTCCAGAAAGAGCTGAGTAGAGATGGTTAGACAAACTGTGACTCACTGTGAACCTTACCCAGCTTTGACAGATTAATTTAAATTCTTTAGCAGATCACAACCTGCTTTTTATGTTTCATTCCCTTTATTTTTATGATGGCAGTGGAATTCGTGTGGGGCTATTCCACTGACATTAAAATAGCATTTCCCTTGACACCATAAAGACTCAGACACCCATGTTGACATGGTAATGACTCCTGTGGGGCCATTACTATCTCCATGGAAGTATATGAGACACTTTGTTGGGATTGTAACAGCTCTAGTACTTGCAAAGAAGTGGTAATAGCTCCTTGGGGAATGTCGTTATGGCAGTGCAAGTGCATGTGGTGGACCCTGAAGTAGAACTTGCACTAATACTTTAAGTAAATATATCCAAAATATAAACACACATTTATAAAAAGTTTTTTAAAAGGCATGTGACTTACATTACACTTTAAACTTATGTTGATGAAATACATATTTAGGTAGTTTTTAAAATTGTAATAAAGCTCTATATGTAAACTGTACACATATTTATGTCACCAAAAATGTCATATTTATGAATGAATTATTAAAAATCAAATTTATTCCTTTAAATTTTTGAATATTTCTAGAGTTTATGGTACAAATATAGAAAACATCAAAAGTTACCATGGTAGGCAGAATTCCAGGATGTGTCCAAGTTTTCTGCTACCCTCTAAGATCCCAAATCAGTTGATTTTGAATTACTCAAAGGTTGATAATTCTAGTGGGCTTTGCCCAAATAAGGGACAACCCTTTCAAGAAAGACTGAAGAGTTCCCTGCTGACTAGGAAGAAGGTGCATATTGTGAGACACCTTCTAGGAAGGCCAGGGGGTAAGGAACTAAGAGTGGTCCTGGATCACAGCTACCAAGAAAACAGGGGACTAAGACCTACAACAAAATTGAATTCTGCCCATACACGTGAGCATGGGAGAAGACTTCAAACTTAAGAAAGAAATTGTCCCAGCGAGGGGCGGCGCCTGTGGCTCAAAAGGGTAGGCCGCTGGCCTCATACATTGGAGGTGGCGGGTTCAAACCCAGCCAACACCTTGACTATACCCTTGAAAATCCCTAAAGCAAAGGACCAACGTTAGCTGTGCTCAGATCTTAGACCTATAGAAACTGAGATCATAAGTGGGTGTTATTTTAGGTTAAGTGTGTATTATAGTTGATTTTCCATATCCCTGGATTTCTTATCTGTGGATCCAACCAAATGTGGATTGAAAATATTCCTACCCCTTAAAAAAAAATGCCTCATTATTGAACATGTACAGGCATTTTTTCTTACCATTATTTTTTAAATAATATAGTATAACCGCTACTTACATAGTGTTTATATTATATCAGATATAACTAATATAGAAATGATTTAAACTTCTGAAGAGAATGTGCATAGATTATATGCAAATACTAAGCCATTTCATATGAAGAACTTGAGCATCCATGGATTTTAGTATTGTTGGGGGGTCCTGGAACTAGTCCTTCATGGATATCAAGGAATGACTGTGATTTGTTACACAGTAATAAAACACTGATGTATTTATAATAAGATAAAATATTCCCTATAATTCCTTAATATAATTATTTAGCATTTTGAGGTATTTACTCTCAATTCTTAATTTCACTTTTTCTAGGAAATTGTAAAAGATGATTCTGGTTACCATATCTACAATAATGTATTCTTTAAAATTAATACAAGTATCTGCATACTATTTCAAAACCTTTTACATTATGATTTAAAATGCTTATTTTTCTTATGATAATATGCACTTATTATGGGAGAAAATGATAATTATAAAATTCATTCATAAAACTATGCCCTAATATAACCAGTGTCAATAATTTGTATGTATATATTATTTAATTTCTTGATTATAGAATCATATATGTCAAAATTGCAGAGACTTTTAGGACATATAGAAAAATAGTTAATAAAAAGTCACTTGCTGTCCTATTCATAATCTAAGCTTTGTTAACTGCCAATATTAGGTGAAGGGGAAGGAGAATTGAATTGATAAGTGATTAGCAATTTGCCAAACAGATGCAGTGTGCAGTCAAGAGAAAAAAGGGGTGGTACATTTTACTTTTCAAACGTGTGGAAATCAATCATCTGTTGATAAATTTTTAAAAAGTTATTGGTGCTTAAGTCATACCTTCAAATATTTTGATTTATTTGGGTCTAGAATGCAGCCAGCTTTTTTGTTGTTTTTGTTTTGTCTATTTGTTTTAACAAAACAAATCCTAGACTCAAAGCTGAATGAGAAATAAAAGAGAGAAGTACAAGAAAAGGATGATGGATTGGTAGAAAATAGATGTAGACTCAGCCATGCAATGAAGGTCTCATGAAGATCTCAGTGAGGTTAAATGTGGCCATAATAGAAATACTAAATAATACTCCTCAAACTTAACATGCAAACAGATTGTGTTAGGTTGGTGTTAAAATGCAGATTGTGATTCATGAAGTCTAGGTGGGATCTGATATTCTCCATTTTTACCGACATTCCGGGACTACATTCTGAATGATAAGGCAATGAAAAAAAAACTGGAAAGGTGAAATTTATGAACAGAGCGCATAAGATTTGTTGATAGTTTTAAAGCTGAAGCAGTTTCATGTAATGCCTATGTTAAAAAGTGATCTTGGATGATATAAATCAGCAAAACTTAAAACATTAATATGTTTTGGAGTGCTCTAAAATCTTAAATGAGAAGTTCCAAACACTATTACATGGTAGTATTTCCTTCCCTTTAGTCTTTGCTTCTATTCTCATGGGCAACTGAAGATGACTGGGCTAAGATAATGTGTTTATGAGCTTCTAGAACAAAAGTACACATATTATGTTGGAAATGACTGTGATTTGCATATAAGTTTGTTCATTCTTGCATTTGAATATAAGCAATATGAATTCTTACCTCATAATGTTCACATATGAGTAAATATTGTGGAAAGCAATACATATATTACTTGGCCAAAAATATAGGTCCTCAACACACTTTTGTTTTGCCCAATTTTTTCCTCCCATGGATCTTTTATATATACTTGTGAACCAGAGATTGTTCAGACCTCCTGAATTTTCTTTAAGAATGCTGATTACATGTAAATGAATCTAAGGTTCCAGATGTTGATATGAATTGGTATCTGCAGTTTCAGAACAACATATACTTACTGTCTAAATTATTATAACAATTATAGCTTTTGACAGGCAGTTTGGTAAAATCATCATGTAATAATTTCCATTATTTACAGTTGAGTGGTTGTTAGAAAATGACGAAGAGAATGCCTTTGTTTATTAACCAAAACAGGGCTTATTTCATTTTCTGTTTATAACAGTAAATATCCTGCAAATTTTGGTTTTTAAATAAATCCTTATTTCCGTGTATAGTGAAGTCTCTCAATGTATTCTTTGGTAATAAATGCATTACATATTTGTTTAAAATCATAGATACAATGATCTCTACAAAGTAACTCATTCTCAAGAATTTTATATTCAAAGTTCAGCATGCTTTTCCTTACCTAAACTTATATTTAAAGGTTTAGTAATTGATTAGACCGACTACAGAGTTGTTGAAGTCTGGATACCAGATATATTGTAGTCAGCTTCACATGGGTTTTTCCCTCATAACACAGTCAGAGACATTAAAAGACTTCACATGAGCTCTTTGGGAGACTAGTGCTGGGCTTTCATTAATGCTAATTGAAATGTAGAAAATGGGCAGTCTCTAACCAACTTTGGCCTAATAATTTTGAAGCTACTCAGTGGAACCCATATGAACCAAGTTTTTGTCTGTTGTTGTTGTTGTAATATTTAAATATGTTGCTGTGTTTCCCTCAAAGAGAATTTCTTTCAAAAGTAATATGGTATAGCTGGAATTCAAACAAATGTGCATCTGCATGGCTGTTATGATGCTTATTAACTATTTGACCTTGGGAAATGAAGTTCCTAAGCCTCAGTTTTGACATTGGTAAAATGGGACCTATATAAAGCTACAGCTTCATTAGATGTTGTGTTTAAATGACAAAAGATGTTTGGTGTTCAATTTTTTTTCCCCAAAAAATTTTCCCAAACTAACTAGAACCTGTATGTATTTTTCTTTATGAGTCTGATGTCTAGGAGGGAGCACAGGGCCATAGATTGGCAAGAAACCATTCTGCTGTCTTTTTTTTTTTTTTTTTTTTT
>NW_003852776.1:13656-15022 GCF_000181295.1 Otolemur garnettii
ATGGGCCATACTAACTTTAATGACAGCTTTGTTATATGGCCCCTTCCAATGCTCTTCTGGATTCAGAAAGAACTCCAAATGTTGCAAAGCATCAGTCTACTGTAAACATGATTGATTTAAATAAAAATTCATGAATATGTCAGGTGAAATTGAGGTTTCTTCTAGACAAAGTTAAAATGCTTTATGTATTAACTTACTAATTTTATTTCTTTCTTTATAAATTAAAAGTTTATATCTTTGGCTGTTAGGATCTTAACATTCTCCCATACTAGTGTGTATGTGTATGTACATATACATATGTTGGACATACTTCTATTGTGAAATTATTAATAATCCAGTGATATAATTATTATAGTTTTTCAATATTACTCTATGCCATTTTATTTGTATACAACTGTGATTACTTAATTATTGTTCAGCAAATATTCATTCCCTTTCTCCTACTGTCAGCAGAGTTTATTAACCTAGTTCACTGACTTTTAAGCTTAGGCAAAATGACTTGCTTTGACCAGTGGACAGACCCAAGCATATATAGATAAGCCCTAAATGTGCTTATAAAATGTGACTTAGCACTGGCTATTCCAGTGTTCTACCACAGGACAAGAATGTCCTATGCAGCCACTTCCCCTTCAACCTGGCCTGAGAATAAATATATGTGGAGGGGACCCAAACTCCTATGGATGTCTGAACAGTACTACTCAGCTGAGACCATCCTGGAGATGCCAAAGTATTATTGATCTGCATATCCATGAGACTGATATAAACACATGTTTTCATAGCAGTGATTTGTTATGCAGCATTATTATTTCACTGTTCAATTAAGATGACCACACCTGCATACCATTTTTGTTATTGTACACGAATGACATATTATTCCCTATTAACCCAATTGCCCCAGTTGATTAATTAAATAAAAATAAGAGATATATGCTGCAGGCTCATATGTAGGGAAAAACAAGACAACATGGGTGTGGCTCTAATTTGAATGTTTTTAGGGCCACTTTTTGTATTTACCAAATTAGGAATGAAGATGTGCAATCATCCCGTTAAAAAAGCCATGTCAGTGTGCCAGCTGGCTCCAGGCCATGATTTAAGGGACTAGTAATGAATGAGGCAGAAGTAAATGGCCACCATCTGGGTAAAGCTCAAGTGAGCTTGTTTGGACAAGGCTCCAGGGTCAAGTAAATGAAACGGACTTTAATTTCAAGATGCAGCTGTGAGAGAATAATTCCCTTTCCTGCAAGCCATTGCAGATGTGGGAAGTCAGCAATATGTTTTCAAACGGAGTGGGATGCAATTATGTTTTAAAGGTGTGGGCAGTTGTCAAATCTGAAGAACCGTGTGAAGGGGCCCCTCAGCAAGCCTC
>NW_003852776.1:15819-17612 GCF_000181295.1 Otolemur garnettii
AGGTGAGTGACTGAGATTAGTGGAAGCAGGACAAAACCAGAAAAGACAATTTGTGCAAAAGAGATAATATTAAGTAATGAACATTTCTGGTAGCTCCATGCATGCCTGTCTGAATCTTTCTTGCTATTCTCCTAGCCCTGTCTGCTCCCTCAGAACATCTTTGCATTGGATTAGAATTTGTTGGATTAGAATTGTTTCACAGCTCTGCCATGAAGGCTGGAATAAGAGCTTCCCTTGAGCAAGACTGATGCTTCATTTCTTTTGGCCTTTTCAATAAGTAGCTTATTGCCTTGTCTAATAGATGCTCAGTGCATGCTTGTAGATTTGAAAAGAATGAAGCAGGGCTGATATAGCTTTTATATTAGAAAAATGTAGTTATCATAGCCAATGCCAACAGAGAATGGGGAGAAAAAGTCCAGATTACTTATTGGTATCTGTGTAAATTGGTTTAACCATTTCTGGAAAAATTGGCAGTGTATAGTAAGATGCATGAAAGTACACAGATCCGTTAAACTAGTAATATTGCTTCTTGGAGCTTATCTTAAGGAAGTCATCCAAAGAATAAAGTAAGTCTATACAAAGAAGTATCCATTGAATGTACTTTCCTAAGCAAGAAGAATAAGAATTAAAGTACTTTTAACAGGTTGGATATGAAGCATTGAAGATAATTGTGGAAATGACCAAATATGAGAAATGTGTTATAGTATTAAATGAAAAAAACCTTAAGTAAAGTTTTCTGCATATAATATTTTCTAGTATGTACAATTGAGAAATGAGTACACAATGTCTGATGGCAATATGTTATGGGTAAAATAATTGTCTGATGAAGGATTTTATCAGTAAATTTGTGCTATATGCTATCTAAATTTTATATAATTACAATTTTACCATTATAAAAATAAACAATATAAAATGTATGTAAAAGTACTCAGTATTTTTCACACAGTACAAAGCACTCTAACTTTATGGTATTTCTGCCCTGAATTCACTTGTAATAATGAATGAAGATGTATAAATTTATTATTTAAGAACTACATGATAGAATTCTGTATAGGTGAAGCTTAGAGAAGAGGGGCATGGATTCTTCATGTAGTGGGATGGTGGGGGTAAATAGGATGAAATTTCCAAAGAGACAGCAAATTAATTATATCTAAAGATATGATTTTTTCCCACGCAACAGAGTAAGAAGTTATATCTCAGGCAGAGCAACTAAAATTTGGAAGCAAAAGTATAATAATGAACTTAAGTATAAGGTGAAAACTTATATCAAAGTCAAATAGGTGAAAATCTTAGTTTATATTGTTAATCTTAAAGATTATGGGAAGTCAGTCAATTGCTTTGAGAAAATAAATAAGTAGAATAGATTTAAATGTTAAAGGAGAAAAAAGATGAAGACATGTTTCTACTAATGTACCAATTCACAAAGGATTTGAGTTTCTTGGAATCATTTAATCTTGTTGTTATGTTTCTGCATATCCCTTCATCATTTACTCTGTACCTAAGATTCACATGAGTTTGCCACTGATTATTTTTAAATAACTGTAGTCACCATAGGATGCCACTCATTAGGACTTCACCAAAATCAATAGTTTCCATCTTTTTAAAAATAAAAATTATGTATATTGTCATAAATTAAGCATAATCCTTGGTACAGAGACACATTGTTGTTTTTAATAGAATGAAAGGGAGCATATGTCCAATAGATTTCATTTTGCATTTAAAACATGTCTTTTGGATGCCAATGATATGAGTTAATCATCTAACAATTCAGTAATGATCATCGTATGATATCA
>NW_003852776.1:17768-19197 GCF_000181295.1 Otolemur garnettii
ATTCTCATTTTTCATGTAAGAAATTAACACCTTTGAATTTTAGAGGGGTTAACTAATTTAACAGAGGTTTAAAGGTGTATATGCAGGTTTTGCTTTGAATTCTACTTCTCCAAATGATAAAACTCAATCCAGTTTTGATGGCATACTCTCTGATTTGTATGTACTGTCACCTTTTTAAACTTCACAAAATACTGTAGTGCAGTGGTTTAAACCTTCCTAATGCCATGATCCGTTAATACAGTTCCTCATGTTGTGGTGACCCCCACATAAGAGGAGTGGTGTCTTAGGCAACCCCTGTGAAAAGGGAAAGAGTCATTTGACCCCCAAAAGGGTCACAACCCACAGGTTGAGAACCCCTGCTCTAGTGCATCTGCGTTAGGTGGACGTATACTGGGGGAAAGGAGATGAATGAGAACAAGATCTTGTTCTTGTAGACTTCTTGGTCTAGTGAAGAGACCAATATGAAAATAAATGGTTAAAATATCCTGATGAGTATAATTGAAGCAATGGTATACCAGTAAGATTTGATATAATTACTTATAATCATCAGATCATGATTTGCACTTGAGGGACAAAAGAGATAAAAGCATATTTTCAACAGGAAGAGATGCCTTCCCAGATAGATCTACATTCTCTGCAATATCTGTTAGCACTGTTGATGTAAGACCTTAATCAGGACCATAAATGTAGTTTCTCTCCCTTTGTCAACATTAGTCTGGTGAAAAGGGGAAGATGTCATATTCTATGATAAAAATGTGATCTCTTTACTGAGTGAGATTAGCTCATATGCACTGACAATCCATCACTCTGCATCCATTCTGGGACTAACTGGAAATTATTCTGTTGGGAGAATCTTGGATGAAGAATTAGTTTTTGGGATGCTGGTGCCTGCACCTCACAACCAGGCATCCCTTTTCAAATCCTGGTTGCCATAACTACCAGACAGCACTTTTGGTCCCAAACACCACAGACTCCTTTATGGTGATGATTATTATTAGTCAGTTTGCACTCCAGGCAGAAATCTGATTTACTTTCCCTGAGGAAACTCACCATATGACATGCAAAATGTCAGAGAGAGAATAATGCAAACTGGAAGTTTGGAAGTGCTGTGATATAAAACATGTATGGGGGGGAATTCACCTTATGAGACCTTTATTATTTTTAAATAAAAAGTTGTCAGATTATTCAGCCCAAAGTGTGATGTTAACTGTGTCATGCGTGTGAGCTACATTATAGTTATTGTGAAGACTGTGCTTGTAGATGATCTATTATGGAGTATTTGATACAGTGTGACACCTGAAAACTTTGAAGGTGCATGAATTTTTGAATTATGCTGTAGAACTATTGATTTAAGCAGAAAATACATTTAAAAAATGAGGTGTTTTCCCTCGTACGCCAGTCAGAATGAGACACATACCTAGCTTCCTTT
>NW_003852776.1:23083-27585 GCF_000181295.1 Otolemur garnettii
CTTAAGCAAATGTGTCAGAAGAAAGGACACTTGTTAGGGTTTTAGAAATGGATTTTCACATTGTCTGATATAGTTCAGCAATTTTCCAGAGAGACAGCTTCTGCTAGGTCAAATATGTGATTTCTCTACTTTTCTCTCTTTCTTCTTTTATAGGGTTAATGAATACCTCACCTTTATAAGGGATTCTGAAATGTACCGGAGTCAGATCTTTTTGAGATAAAAGGCTGGAAAATCACTTCAAGTCACTGAGGTTACTGTAACCACAGTGAAAGTCCAAATGAATTCACCACTTTTCTGGAGGTAAGGTATAAGGGGATAGTCTTTCAGCAATTTTAATTTAGTTTTTTTAAACATTTATGGATCTTTGAGAAAGGAATGACTGTACTGAGAAGAGAAGTGCTAGCAGTCAGATACTAGGGAAGTAAAAAGTAGGATATGGGTGATGATGGACTCTATGAAACAAAACGGAAGAAAAGGGGAATGAATTGATATATGACACTATGCAATCAGACAACTAAGTTAGTGAACTCTTCCTAGAAAAAGTTCTAGAAGCCTCGTTGTGAGTATCACTATGGTCACCTATGAAGTACTTCCTTGGCCATCTGATGACCATAGTGATGGTATCAGCAATGAGGTATGTGTCCCTTTGTCTAGGGTGAGTTCATGAACTTAATTGTCAGACTTCGTAGGTTTAAAAGAGCATTCAATAATATATGGGACACATGACGGGAGTCAGTGGTATTTGGGGATGGGGAGACAAGTGGAAAGAAGGTGTCCTATGGAGTAGAACAGGAACAAAGGGAGCAGAATAAACTGGAGTAAGTCTGTTCTGTACTCCCTCACACTGAAGAAGCACAGATGACTTAGTATCATGTCAGCCTTCTAAGTCCTAAATACCACAAAACAACTTGAAGTCAGGAAATCAAAACATGGTCAGTTTCAAGAAGTTCAACACACCTGTTCTGGGCATCTACTATGTCAAAAATTCTACTGAATGACTATATGTCTTCTAGGCATTGTGTTTGACACTAAAATTTAAAGAAACAATGAGTGTCTAGGCATGAAGGCTCATGCCTATAATCTTAGAACTTTGGGAGGATGAAGTGGGAGAATCACTTCAGGCCAGAAGCTCCAGACAGCCTGGATACCATATAGAAGTGCACATAGTGCACCTATAGTCCCAGCTACTGAGGAGGCTGAGGTGGGAGATTTCTTGAACCTTCAAGTTCAAGGCTGCAGTTAACTATGATGATACCACTGCACTCTAGCCCTGGCAATAGAGCAAGACTCTGTCTCAGGAAAAAAAGAAAAAGAAAGAAACAATAAATATGGAATATTCTCTACATTTGCCATTATGGAAAATATAAATTTTCCATTAAATAAGGTTAACTATAATGATAAAGGTAATCAGCTTTTCTAGGGGAATTTAAGAGAAAGGAGAGTGAGTTACAGGCTGAGTCTTAAAGTGTTAGTTTGTCCAGGTAAAGAAAATTAGGAAGGACATCTTAGGCAAAAGAAAGAATATTAACCGATGCATGGAGCTAAGAAGGAAAGTGGTGCCTATGGAATTCTGTAAGTGCTCTGATGCTGTGGGACTTTAAAATATGTGGTAGGATGTGGCAGGAGGCAAGAAGATATGAGACTTGTCAGACCTGTGAAAATGCTCCAATTTCAGGATTCTCTTCTATAAATGTTGAGTATCTAGGTTCTACATTTTAGATGTGTAGATTCAGGATCTTCATGTCTGGAAACTGAAGTAGCATTAAAAATCTAGTAAAATGTTATAGTGAATAATTTTGATCTGAAATAAGATATTATGGTGAATGGGTTTGAGATGTATATAAGAGGAAAACTAGTTAAGATATTGGGGGTGGGGGGATGTCACGTGAGGGATGAGAGAGAGCTAAGCACCCAGGACAATACTTGTAACTAGGAGATTAAGTAAACATATGAGTCTTCAGGGCTGCAAAAGCATTCCAGCCAGAAAGAGGGATGCAGGAACAAGCAGCTGGAAGCCTAAGATGGGAGACCTGATAGGCATAGTGGATGCCAGCAAGGTGGTATGGCAACATCTAAGCTAGACAGCAAACACATCAAACTAGTCGACATACACGTCACTGCACACCTACATGAAAAGATGAGAATTCTGGGCTTCTTAAATTCCCATCCCAAACCCACAATTTATGCCCAGCTATTCATAACTATTGCAGAGAACAAAATGAAATTGATCAAGAAAAGCCCATGTTCATATACTTTACCAAGATTTGACTTTAAGTGCCTTCTTGATGGAAGAGGGAGGTTATTTAGAAATTATTTCCAGCTAACTCAGAATTATAAAATGCTTACTTTTTATACCTAAATGTCTTCTATAAGATCCATAAAAGGGTTGTTTTTGGGTTTTTTGTTTGTTTGTTTGTTTTGAGGCAGAGTCTCAAGCTGTTGCCCTGGGTAGAGTGCTGTGCATCACAGCTCACAGCAACCTCAAACTCTTGGGCTTAAGCAATTCTCTTGCCTCAGCCTCCCAAGTAGCTGAGATTACAGGCACCCACCACACACCTGGCTATTTTTTGGTTGCAGTTGTCATTGTTGTTTAGCAGGCCTAGGCCAGGTTCGAACCTGCCACAGTAGGTGTATGTGGCCATGCCCTCCCAACTGAGCTACAGGTGCCACCATAAAAGTAGGAGATTGAACAATAAATCACCAATATTTAAGAACACTTGGCTAGATGTTAGCAGGAGAAAGAAGGATCAAGGTATTCTCTGTATTTTAGATTTGGTTACCTTCAGAGTTTGACTTATTCTGACCTTCAGAATCAAAATCAGTAAGGGGAATGTGCTCAAGTGCAATCTGCCAAGCCCCAACCTCTAGCTAATGAAACAGAATTTTTGTTGATGGGTCAGTGTCTTGCTTTAAAGTAGCTTGTATTGTGTGTGTGATGTTCACTCTAGCATAGAATCACTGAAACTGTTCTTCACACACCCCAAACACCTGTAGGCATCACTTAAAACCCACAGAATGCTTGAACTTGAATCAAAGAATTGCTCCAGGCTGTTCTTTTCTTCATCTGCATGAGTTATCTCAGGGATTATCTCTCCTTTCTCCCAGGACAAATCTTACTTCCCCTTCTCCCTCTCAGTTTTAATTTAGTATCTAGCCTCTCTTCTCTGCTTTCATTCTCACGTGGAAACCCCTGGATTTTAATCCATGAACAAAAGGCAGTCCATGCTGAGATCATGCCAGGGTACTGCCTCTCCCCTCATCAACAGTTCCTGAAGACATCCTCCTTGCTATTGCAAATTATAAAAGAAGAAATTTTCCTTTAATATGGAATTTTTGTAACATGACTGAGCATTCAAGCACCCATGTAAAATAGAACACAATTACTATAAAAGTAACATGTGAAGAGATGGAAATATTTAGTTTCTAGTCTTAATATAGAGAAAAAGAGCAAATGACCAGCTATGTGACCTCAGACATTTAACTTCTGTTCTTGGGTATTTGTTTTTAGTCATCTTTTAATGTAGATTAAAGTGTTTCAAAACTTTGAGACTTTTGAAATTTGAAGCTGGCTAATTCCTAGTAATAGAGGGTGGAGTCTTTTCTGTTCTTTGTAAGATGTCATAACCACCAGTAATGTCTCCAGATATTGTCAGTATCCCCTGGGTGGGTAGCAAAATTGCCTGCAGAATTACTCAATTGAGGCGACCCACTGCACAGGATTTTTGAGATATTTAATTACATACACACACATATGAAAATGCTATGAAATTTTAATAAATTATAAAATCTAATGTGTTGTTTTTATGAAGCATGAGAATTTGGTGAAGCTTAAAACAAATTGTTAGGTTCAGTGCCTGTAGCTCAATGCCAGCCACATGCACCTGAAGGTGGCCGATTCGAACCTGGCACTGGCCAACTAAACAACAATGACAATTGCAACAAAAAAAAATATCCAGGCATTGTAGCAGGTGCCTATAGTCCCAGCCACTTGGGAGGCTGAGGCAAGAGAATCACTTGAACCCAAGTTTGAGGTTGCTATGAGCTATGATGCCTTGACACTCTCTGAGAGCAACATAGTGAAACTCTGTTTCAAAAATAAATAAATAAAAATAAAATAAAACTAATTGTTAATATGATTCAAACTACTTTCCCAGATGTGGGTAATAATGATATAACTATGATACTTTTAAGAATGCAAAGAGTTATGAAAACTTGATTTTAAGTACAGCGTGCTGCTGGTCAACATTCTGGGCAAAGAAGGCAAATCAATTACGTAGACTACCTTGAGAGATACCCCCATCACTCATCTAAGCATGAGTTTTTTAACTATTTTATGCTTTTAATTTTTTTTTATTTATTATAGCATAACTGTGTACATTAATGCAATCATGGGGTACAGTGTGCTGTTTTCATATACATTTTGAAATACTCTCATCAAACTAGTTAACATAACCTTCATGTCATTTTCTTAGTTATTCAGTTAAGACATTCATACTCTGCTT
>NW_003852776.1:29174-30399 GCF_000181295.1 Otolemur garnettii
GACATTTTAACAATGTTGATTCTTCCCAGCCATGAGCATGGTATGTTTTTCCATTTGTTAACATTTTCAGCTATTTGTTTCCTTAGAGTTTCATAGTTCTCTTTATAGAGATCTTTCGCATCCTTTGTTAGGTAAACTCCCAAATATTTCATCTTCTTTGGCACTAATGTGAATGGAATAGAGACCTTGAATGTTTTTTTGCCTTGACTGCTGTTGCTGTATATAAAGGCTACTGATTTATGAGTGTTGATTTTGTAACCTGAGATGCTGCTATATTCCTTGATTACTTCTAAGAGTTTAGGAGTAGAGTCCTTGTTATCTTCCAGATACACAATCATATCATCTGTGAAGAGTGAAAGTTTAATCTCTTTTGACCCTATATGGATACACTTAATCGCTTTTTATTCCCTGATTGCAATGGCTAAAACTTCCATTACAATGTTAAAGAGCAATGGAGATAATGGGCAACCTTGCCTCATTCCTGATCTGAGTGGAAATGATTTCAACTTAACTCCATTCAATACAATGTTGGCAGTGGGTTTGCTGTAGATGGTCTCTATCAGATTAAGAAATTTCCCTTCTATCCCAATTTTCTTAAGTGTTCTGATCATAAAGTGATGCTTTTTCTGCATCAACTGAAAGAATCATATGGTCTTTGTTTTTTAATTTGTTTCTGGGATGAATTACATTTATAGATTTACGTATGTTGAACCATCCTTGAAATCCTGGGCATAAAACCCACTTGGTGGTGGTGTATAGTTTGTTTGATGTGTTGCTGGATTCTGTTTGTTAGGATTTTGTTGAATATTTTTGCATCAATATTTATTAGTGGTATTGGTCTATAATTTTCTTTTCTTGTTGGGTCTTTTCCTGATTTGAGGATCAGGGTGATGTTAGCTTCTTAGAACGTGTTGGGTAGTATTCCGTCTTTTTCTGTATTTTGGAAAAGATTGAGTAATATATGAACTACTTCCCCTTTAAAGGTTTGGTAGAATTCTGACATGAAGCCATTTGGTCCTGGGCTTTTCTTTTTAGGGACATTTTGTATAGTTGATGCTATTTCAGAGCTTGATACAGGTCTGTTCAACATTTCCACTGCGTCTGTCTGTGTCTTGGGAAATGATGTGTTTCCAAGTATTGGTCAGTTTCATTCAGATTGTCATATGTCTGGGAATAAATTTTGTTATAATATTCATGAAGGATTTTTTGAATTTCTAAAAGGTCT
>NW_003852776.1:31153-33173 GCF_000181295.1 Otolemur garnettii
TATCTGCGAATAAAATTGCAACACCTGCTTTTTTCTGCTTTCCATTAGCCTGGAATATAGATGACCATCCCTTCACCCTGAGTCTATATTTGTCTTTAAAGGCAAGATGAGATTATTGTATGCATCAGATGTCTGGTCTGAGTTTCTGTATCCAATCAGCCAATCTGTGCCTCTTTAGGAGACAATTTAAGCCATTCACATGGATAGAAATTATTGATAAGCCTGATAAAACTTTAGGTATCACGTTGTTCAAAAGTCCAGTGGACATTTTTAATCCTTTCACCACTGTAGAAGTTGGAGTTTGATCGATAGTTTCTGAGTTAGTCTACATTTGTGGTGGAAGATTGCACTGTTCATTATGGAGAATAGGTCTTAGAATATCCTGGAGAGCTGGTTTAGTTATGGCAAATTTCTTCAATGCATGGATGTCATTAAAGTATTTAATTTCTTCATCATAAATGAAACTCAGTTTAGCTGGATACAGGATCCTGGGCTGAAAGTTATTTTGTTTTAAGAGATTAAATGTCGATGACCACCCTCTTCTTGCCTGAAAAGTTTTGGCAGAGAGATCTGCAGTTATTCTAATATTCTTCCCCTTGTAGATTATGGTTTTCTTACGTCTTGCTTCTTTCAAGATTTTCTCTTTCATAGTCACTTTAGTGAAGTTAATTATGATGTATCTGGGGGATGTCTTATTCGAGTTGAGTCGTGCTGGGGTTCTGAAGCTGTCTGCAATCTGGATTTCAGGATCTCCTGAAATATCTGGAAAGTTCTCTTTCATAATTTCATAAAGAAGAGCCTCTGTATTTTGTGAAGCAACTTCGTCACCTTCACAGATTCCTATAAGGCGAATATTTGTTTTCTTCAAATTATTCCAGAGCTTTCTGAGACAATGATCCATTTTTGCTTTCCATTTCTGAATCTCTTTGGACATTTGGACATATTCAGAAGCTTTGTCTTCTACATCTGAGATTCTTTATTCTGCCTCCTGCACTCTGTAACCAAGAGATTCTACCATATTTTTCTAATCTTTGAGGGCTGCAACTTTTGTCTTAATGTTTCAAAATCTTGGTGGTTTTGTCTTTGAATTTGTTGAATTCTTGAGTGAACTTTTGAATGCTCCTTGAATTTCTAGTTCTATCTTTGACTCTATTCTATTAATCTTATTTGCAATCCAAATCCTGAATTTCTGACATCTCAGCCATTTGTTTATATAGGGGATCTTTAGTTTCATCTGCCACATCCTTTCCTGGCATGGTTGACCTACTTTGGTTATTCATATTACCAGCCATATCCTTTCTTGGGGGAGGGGGTTGATCTACTCTGGTTATTCCTATACCAGAGCTTTTCAACTGGTTCCGCCCCATGATTATTTTACCCCATTTGGCTTTTCCCCTTGAGGTTTGTCAAGGACCTGTATGGTATTATGGCCTGAGAGACTGGGGACCTGCTTAATGTGGTAGGGCTAAGTGGCTCTGCCTTATTTTCAGCTGGTCTTTCTCCTAGTGATGCAGTTACTCCTGGCTGAAGTCTCTGCTGTGTAGAAATACCAGCAATTTAGTCATCCTACTCCCCACAAACAACAAGTGGGCAAGGAAGATCAAACCTTCTCTCAACCTTACACCCAGGGTGTCCCTTTGAATAGTCCCTGGGTGGTCTGCCCATTTTAAGGGGTCTAAATCAGTTGTTCCAGTCAGCACCAGTTTCAGGTGGAAGAATTCAAATGTCTCTGGAAGCTAGATAAGAGGGGTCTGCTCGCGGCTCAGATATAACTTGTTCCAGTTCTCCGTGAGGGCAAAGGGACCCACCCAGCAAATGGGTTAGTCTGGAAAGGTTAATACCTCTTTCCCCACCTTGTACCCAGTCACTCGTAATCCCCGAGGTCTGTGACCCTGTTCACTCCAGTAGGCAATTGCTCCCAGGGTTTACGACTGCCAAAGTGCCCCAGAAATCTGAGTCCAGCAGGGGAATCTTGTGTGTTTAAATTAGTCTGTGAAAGTTCTCTCAGTTCCAGCCTCTC
>NW_003852776.1:33343-44324 GCF_000181295.1 Otolemur garnettii
CTGAGGGCGAGGTGCTGGCTGGGAAATCTGAGTCCAGTTCAGCAGGGGAAGAATTTAGGCTTTGGATGTTGTCTCTGTTCCAGCCTCATGCCTTCTGTCCCATCTACATTCCTCTGCAAGTCATAGGCTATTAAAGGCACTGGAAACTCTGAGTCTGGCAGGGAAAGGATTTAGGCTATGAAATTCTCTCCATTCCTGCCCGCATCTTCTGTCCCAGCTATATTCCCCTGCAAGTCAGAGGCTGCTAGAGCTGATGAGGAACTCAGCTATGGGCAACAAGCACTTAGAGTTTATATTCAGGTGTCAATTCCAGCCTCTGCCCACCCACTGCCTTTGTCTCAGCTATATTTCCCTGAGGGCTGGTGCTAATGGTCTCTTTACTTACTACGAAAGTTACCAAGTCTGTTCCGCCTATGGCTGCTGTCCGGAACGTCTGGTTTCCCAGAGAGATGGGGCTTGCCTATCTGGACTGGCGTCAGTTCACAGCTCAGGATGCCACTGTTCCTCTATGGCTTTCTCCAAGCCAATTTTCTTCTCCTTACTCCTGTGCCACAGTCAGAACAGAGCAGCACCAGCCCTTTCACCGTCTACTTCTCTCAAGGAGATGCCCAAGATTCTGGACTCCATAGGTAACAAACCTCTAGACCTCGTGGTGGGGAGGGGAATATATACAGTTTTATACAGTTTTACAGTTTTATGCCTTAGAGAAGGGTGCCATGGCACACCAGTAGGGGTAGGAGGTCCAGTTTTTAGGGGGTCTCTCCCATGGGATAGAATGGGAGGATGTTTGAACTCTGCTCACTTGTTTGCATGGAGTAAACTGTGAGCCCTTCTTGTGGGAGAGGGTACTCCTGTCTGCTTGGTGGTGGATTTTGTACCTTTTGATTTTATTTTTGGAGTTGCTACTCGCCTCAGTAAGATTGAAGTGTGCTCTTTAGTCTTCTCTCTTGGTTCTGGTCCAAGCCATCGGCTCCCTTGCTAAACTTCTGTCCTTTAAGCTTCCTTCTAGATGGGAGCTTCTGAAAAAAGCTGACTGCAGTCCACCATATAAAGCCAGTAATCGGTCTGATTCACACCCACAGAGGAGAAAAACTCATTTCCATTCTGGGGCAATATCTTTTAAATTGAGTAAGACCCTTGGCAAATCATAGGTTGCCTATATAGGTAACCTACCAAAGGACAGGATCACTCGGAGTGAGTGTCACCTTTGGAAAATCATAGGCACCTCCTAAAGGGTATTAAGATCTTTGGCAAAATAATAAGCAAATCCCTGTATGTCCTAGCAAGGGGAACAACAATTGGGAGAGAGAGCTTTTTAAATAGCGGAAAGATTTACAGGAAAGCAATGGGGGTGGCTTTTGGTTCATGGAGTCTCAACAGCTTCAGCCTGATAAAGATGGTGATAAGATGGTACAGCAGGTTCAATTAGAACAGGATGTGGAAGAACCTGAGTCTTTGGATTCTGTGTCCTCCCATCCATTGTCACCTTCATGTCTCAATTAAGCTAAGCTGAATCAAACCCTAAAAGTCAGGATTAAGCAGTTAGAAGACCAGTTGAATGATTTCATAGTCAAGACAACTCAAAAATTCTGGCACTGCACTTGGCACCCCCTTATGAAAAATCTCTGCCACCACTCCAGTTATGAAAGCACTGTT
Source organism: Otolemur garnettii (assembly GCF_000181295.1). Lineage (NCBI taxonomy): Eukaryota > Metazoa > Chordata > Mammalia > Primates > Galagidae > Otolemur > Otolemur garnettii. The sequence continues at coordinate 35,000 of NW_003852776.1, forward strand.
TGAGGGTCACCAAATGGTCGACTTTACTTTAGAAAATACTTTGGGGCTCTTTCCTGTTACAGTTACTGACATCCCTCCTAATCTGCCATATTCTCAAGGGAGCCAACACTTTAGTCATCATATATTTACTTTTAAAATTTTAAAAGATCTAATACAGGCTATAATACAGTATGGCAGGTAGTCTCCACTTTCTAGAGGATTATTACAGAGACTTCCATAAGAGCAGCATCTTATTACATATGATTGGGATATCCTGTCCAGAACTATTCTCAAATCTGGTCAATATTTACAATTTAAAACTTGGTAGAAGGAAGCTGACTTGATAAGTCACAAGAACCAACAGAGGAATGTTTCCATAACTTCAGAACAGCTCACTGGCTCTGGTCAGTGGATGGGCATTCCAAAACAACTTCAATATGATGATATAGCTATAATACAAGCAAAGCTGTGTTGTTTTAGAGCCTGGAAAAAGGTTCAGGCACCTGGAAATGTCTCTAAATCTTTTATTAAAGTAATGCAGTCTGCAGACGAACCTTACACTAACTTTTTAGCTCGATTAAAAACATCAGTAGATAAAACTGTTGCTCAGTCAGTACTTAGAGATACACTTTTTCAACCCTTAGCATTTGAGAAAGCTAACTCTAAGTGTTAAAAGGTTTTTCATCCTCTGAGGGCACAAAATGTTCCTCTAGAGCAGGAGTCCTAAAACTTTTTAAACAGGGGATCAATTCACTATCCCTCAGACCATTGGAAAGCTAGACTGCAGGCCCTGGGACCAGTCAGTTGCTAAGCAGGACAGGCAGCGGTGGCAAATACACCCAGCAGGACAGATAAATATCCCTGGCAGGCCACACATGGCCTACAGGCCATAGTTTGAGGATGCCTGCTCTAGAGGAATGTATAGGAGCATGTTCTGATGTGGGAACCAAACCCTGTAAGGCTAATCTTCTTGCTGCCACCATAAAAAATGGGTTCAAATCAAATTTTGTCACATGCCATAATTGTGGGAAGCCAGACCATATGAAAAAAGAGTGTTGGAAAAGAGTACCAATGGGAATACCAATGGGAAAGGCAATGACAAGGAAAATGCCCCAGGTGTGAAATGCATTCCATTGGGCTAATGAATGCTGTTCCCAATTCAGTAAAAATGGAACACGTTTACAGCAGAGAAACTATCAGTTGGGCCCAACTTGGAGCCAATGGACAAAAAGTATGGAGATTTACCCACTCACCAGCAACTTTAGCCCGTTCAATCCCTTTTACATGTCACCCCAGGTAGTGCTGCTTTAGATTTGCCAGCAGTGATAATGTTCTTACTTCCTAACATGGGAGTAAGAAATTAACAACAGGAATATGTGGTCCTATTCCCCCAGACCCTGTGGGGCTATTGCTGGGAAAAAGTGGTTTAACATCTCATGAAGTGCTAGTTCAAACAAGAGTTGACAATAGTGACTTCATAGAGGAAATACAAATCCTGATCTCAGTAAACCAACCTACTCAAATTTTAGCCAGACAAAAAATTACCCAGTTGCTACTTCTGCCTTGCGTTAAACTAACTGATAATAAATGTACCAATGATCTTGGCAGTACAAACAATATTTTTTGGTAAACATCTATTAATAAGAATAGGCCTCAATTAACATTCACCCTGAAAGATAAACTCTTTCATGGCCTGTTAGATACTGGTGCAGATGTTTCCATTATGGCTTTAAATCAATGGCCTAAGGCAGAGGTCCTCAACCTGTGGTTGTGACACCCAGGAAGTATATTAAAGGACCACAACCTTAGGAAGGTTGAGAACCACTGGCCTAAGGGATGGCCTAAACAAATAGTTGATGTTATTTTTACGGGGATAGGAACTTTAAATTCAGTTTTCAAAGTACATTGCCTTTAACCTGTTTAGGACTGGATAATCAATATGCTCAAATTCAGCCATACATAGCTGATATAATGGGAACATGACTTACTACAACAATAGAAAGCTATGGTAACTATACCCCCCTTTTCTGCAAATTATTTTCAGATGTCAAATTTAGCCTAGAGGCCTCTGCTCCAAAATACGCTTTCAGGTTATCTTGGAAGAGCAATAGTCCATTGTGGCCATTAATAAAATAAAAACTAAATGCTTTACAATTTCTAATTCAGGAACAGTTAGAACAAGGACATACTGTACCCTCATCCAGTCCCTGGAATTCCCCCATCTTTACTATAAAAAGAAATCAGGCAAATGGAGAATGCTCACCAATCTTTGCAAAGTCAATGAAACTATTAGCCTCATGGATCCTTTGCAAACTGGCCTTCCTTTGCCCTCTATGATTCCTTCTAATTGGTATTTGTATATAATTGATTTAAAAGATTGTTTTTTCCTATGTATTTACATCCTGAGGCTCAACCCCATTTCACCTTTTCTGGCCCTTTCTATAATCATCAGAGATCCTCCCAATGCTTTCAGTGGAAGGGTCTGCCACCAGGTATGTTGAATAGCCCCACATTGTGTCAGCATTTTGTTGATTAACCACTGCAGCCCATTAGAAAGAAATATCCTACAGCCTATATTATTCATTACATGGATGATATTTTGCTTGACCACCAAAATTTGGACATTTTAGAAGACATGTTTAAACAAGCCATATTTGCTTTAAAATCTTAAGGAATTCTAACTGCACCTGAAAAAATTCAAATCACATCCACCTATACTTATTTAGTATACAAATTAACTCAAACCAAAATTCTCCTGCAATGCATTAATTTTTGGTTAGATTCCTGATCTACTTTGAATGACTTTCAAAAATTGTTGGGCCATATTAATTGGTTATGTCCTACTTTAGGAATACCAACTTATACTTTAATCTTTTAAAATTTTGGAAGGACTGTTGGACTTGAACAGTTCTCACTGCTCACTCACCCCTCAGGCAAAGAGGAATTGCAATTAATTGAAAAGGAGTTTGCCTCAAAAGAATTAGATGAGATTGACATTAGGTTTCTGATTTGACTGATAGTTATAGCAACTACTCACTCTCCAATTGGAGTTATTTATCAAGAGGATACCCTTCTAAAGTGGCTATTCCTCTCTAATAAAACCACATAAAAACTGCAACAATATTTAGATAAAATTTGTGAACTAACTGCTAAAAGTAGAAATAGAATTTGTCAACTCTCAGGCTGTGATCTATGTTCTACAGTTGTTCCTTTTACAGAAAGACAAATTCAACTTAATTTTCAATTATTAATGCCTTGGCAAATCACTCTTGCATCTTATATGGGCTTGATTACCAATGAATACCCTCATGATAAAAGATGTCAATTCCTAAGGCTTACTTCCTGGGTTCTCCGTCATATTGTCAATGACTCTCCACTTACAGATGCTATTACTTTTTACTCAGATGTCAATAAGCATGGCAGGGCTGGATACACTGATGATAATAATCTCAAAGTTGTTCAAAGTCATTATAACACCATTCAAAAGAATGAGATGTATACTACTCTTATTCACTCTAAGACTTTCATTGTGCTATGAACACTGTCACCAACTCTCAATACTCTAGCTTTGCTCTTAGACACCTTGAAACAGCGACTGTTACTCATACTGATGAAATCTCTTCCCTTTTTCAGTCTATCCAGAGACTCCTTAGATACCATATTCATTCTATATATATTACTCATATTAGAGCATATACCGTTCTACCTGGTCCCATGGCTTCTCTGAACTCTCAAATAGATCAAATCCTTATCAGTACTGTCCAGGGAGCATCCACTTTTTATTCTTATATACATGATAATGCATTGTGCATTCCATCTCACAAAAATTCAATCACAACAAATTCTCTCCAGTTGTCCTTGTTCCAAAATACACATTTCCCCCTTTCATGAAGGAACCAACCCTAAAGGACAAACAGCAAACCAAATATGACAGATGGATATGTCCCATCCTTTGGTAGATTAAAATATGTTCATCATTCCATAAATACCTTTTCTCATTTTTCCTGGGCCACAGCCTTACCAGGAAAAAGGGCTCATCATGTCATTTAACATTTGCTAGAATGTTTTAATGTCATGGGGCTCCCTAAGTCCATTAGACTGACATTGCACCCTCTTACTCTGCTCAAAAATTAAGTAATTTTCTATCTTTCTGGAATATTAAAATTTCTTATGGTATTCCTTACAATTTTCAAGGCCAAGCCATTATCAAATGCTACCACAAAACATAAAAAGATATGATAGTTAAACAAAAAGAGGGAGATGGCATACTCCCCTTGAATAATAGCCCTAGATATATTCTCACTAGCGCCCTGTTCACCCTTAATTTTTTGAATTTCAACAATGATGGAAACACAGCTGCTGAATGTCACTGGACATCTCTCACCCATCTGCCACTTCCCAAGTGCAGAACCTATTTTCTATAAGAAACTTGATGTCTGAATGGAATCCTGGCTATGTGCTACATTGGGGTGGAGGGTTTGCTCATACCATTACAGAACAAGAAAAGCAGTGGCTGCCTGCTTGCTGGATCAAACCTCAACATGAACAGGAGACCTTGCCAGCACCTTGTTGAATCCGTCCTTAGTAACTCATTTGACAGATACAAGGTTCCCTCATTTCAGCCTAAATAAGGAATCTCAATTTTATAGGCTTGAAATTTCATGAAAACGTTCTACTCCAAACTATCCACTCTGATTTTCATTTACCCTAGATCACCCTCCTCTGAGAAACCTCTACTGCCTCCCATAACACCATCCATCCTCAGCAGGAAGTGGCTTGGAATGGACAGTGCCATTTTTCCCATCTGCATTTAGAGTTTCTGAGAGGAAGGATCGATATAGGGTTCTATCACTTAAAAAACCTCCTAATCTCTAGGCCTAGGTGAGCTCAGTCCACACCTTCTAAGCTCTAGTAAGTTTCTGAATAAAGAAGTCAGCTTTGGTAATAGAAATTTGATGATATAGCAAACTTCTTATATCAGCAAAGGTGAGAAAATCTTTATTTATTGGACATATATCCTTAATCCTTCCCTTACTGCTCCTTTAGATTGACACTTCCCCACCTGTCATTCTAGTCTGCACTATGCCTATTGCTGCTCATTTAATGAGTGCAATGGATAATGTGCAGAAGCAGGAAAATTTGGGGATTGATTAATACTTCCTATGTAAAATTAATATTACCCTTATTTTTTTAGAACACAAATCTCTTTTCTTTGGTGAAGGCCCTCACTGACTCCTCTGATGTAGTTTTGTTAATTATTTTGTGCTTTTTTTTTTCCCTTTTTCTTTCTTTCTTTTCTCTGCCTAGCTAGAAGGATCACTACCATGTTTCCCCAAAAATAAGACACTGTCTTATATTTATTTTTTCTCAACAAGACACTCTAGGGCTTATTTTCAGGGGATGTGATGTCTTACTCTCTGCACCAAAATGCATGGCATGGCTAAGCAGATATGCTGCATAGCCATGCCCATCACTAGGTCTTGATATCAGGATAGGGCTTATATTTAACAAATGTATAGAAATTCTGCTAGGGCTTATTTTGGGGGAAACACAGTATTTGACAAGAAGAGCAAATGAAATAAACAACTACAGGTTTTTCCTTCATCCTGCACAAAAATGTCTTAAATAAAAACGGGGGAATATGTAGCAACCTATATAATAAGATATGTAGCAACCTATGTAATAGAATATGTAGCAGCTTATGTAACAGGATATGTAGCAACCTGTATAGTAAGATATGTAGCAACCCATGTAACAACCTAGGTAGCAACCTATGCAGCAAGATATGTAGGAAGTGAGATAGCAGGCTTGCAGAGACAAAATGGCAGTTTTTTGAAACATACAAGCAATCACTAGACATTAACAGAGGTTGGCAGTTAGAAATTGATCATCTGTGGAATTCCAGTGTGGGGGTCAGGCTCCGGGTAGGGGAGGTTGTTCTCAATAAATAGCAGCTGCAGAGATTGCTTGAGGCCCTTTACCCAACACACATGGGGAGGCCTACCTCCTGCAAGCTTTGTGCTTACAATCCATTGTCCAGCCTGCTTCCTTGGTGATGGTGCCACCAAGTAGCCAAGTCAATTATGTGGGTAGGCTAGAGTAATCACTACTAGGCATACCATAAAAACAGTATTCTAACAAGATGAATGACTCATGAGCACTACCTACATGTACTTTACCTTGGCTTTGTTGATAATATATGCTTTTTCTTATGCACATAAAATTTGTACATATTAGCCAAACAACCGTATTTGGAAATGCCTTACTGGTAGTGAAACATGCATTTTATTGCGGCATCATATACTAAAATTCAGAAAACTTTTAAAAGCTATGATGTACTGAATGTCAACTCTTATATACATCAACTCCTTACGAGAAAATTATCATAATTTTGTAACTAGAACAAAGATACCTCACACAGTGAATATCAAGAAAAAGAGATTTAGAAAGCAGGTCCAAGAACAATAGTCATGGCCTGCCAAATGTATCCACAAACACAGAGTCTTGATGAAATCAAGTTAAAATAATATATATCACTGAGAGGAATATTTGGAATATCTTAACTGAAGCTTTTAAAGTTTACTAGAATATGTGAAGGGCTAATTAGTACAAAGTGAAAGTGCATCCAGTTAAAAAAGCAAGCCTTATCGCCTCACCATGTCAAGTGGGTTAAACTTGAAGTACTCTTTTGAGATGAAAGCTTACTATCTCATTAGTAGTTCAGTATATGCATATCCTCACTGGTGGGGTACCTAGAGGCATATCTGGAAGAGGTAGTGCATAATTAGGCTCATACTATCCAAATCACTATTTTTGAGATGACCTTCCTGATAAGCTTTTTTTACTCTGCTTCTATGTTTGTATTATTTTTCCATCTCAGCATTTAGGCAAACTGAACCTACTTTGATATTTTGCTCAAATGCTGGCATGTAGAGTGAATATTTTCACTTCTTTCTAGAACACAGCATCTTCAAGAAATGCAAATATTTACCTGGCTGAATGATAAATTTTCCTTCCTCACTACCATGATAACACCACTCTACATATTCTTCTGAAGCATGAATTTATATATTTTTTAACTTGATAAAAAATTTAAAAAATATATTGGAGATACAGAGAAGAGTTCACCATCAGTGTATGTGGGTAGGTATGTGTATAGTGGAAAATTGTCTAGCTAGAAAGAGGGCAAGCTTTGTTCCAACATGATTCACTAAAAAAGAAAAAAATGAACAAACCAAGCAACCCAGTATCTCCAGTTATTACATTAGGATATTATGTAATAATAGTAGGGCAAATAATGAATGGAGTTGTTCACTATGTTAACTATACATGAAGGCAAACATTTCACATTTTATTTTATCAACCTCAGAACATGAATAGAAAATTCCTTGAGAAAATATCTAAGAAAAAGTGGATTTGGAAACATAATAGCTGGCAACTTTTCTAGGGTTAGCAATTCTTCAGAAGAAGAGATTGATATACATTGTAGCAAGCTAGAAAATAACTTTAAGTAAATATAAGCAACAGCAAAAAATAGAAAGGTATATGAAGACCTCAAAAATATATAAAATTACCTAGGAATTTATATTACAATAAATACGTAACATTTATATGGACCCAATTTTAAAAATCAATGAAAGTTAATGAACAAAGCATTAAATATATGGAAAGATATACCATATTCATGGATGATTCAACTTAATATAAAGTTTTAATTCACTTGAAGGTGACTAAATTAAATTAACTAAACCAATTAAATGTAATTTCAACAAAAAAAGATCTACTATAACCTTTGAGAAGACTTTCCTATATTGATTCTAATTTTTTATTGAAATACATTAAAAAATAGATAAGACAAACATCAATAAAGAAAAGTATTTTAGAGAGATTTAGAATGCTAGATATTTTTCATCTACCTCTCCAGATTAATGCTTCTCTGTTTTCAATTTCTTATGCCTTGGGATGCTGAACTCTCAAGATTATAATTCCTAGAGTCCCTAGCTGTCTTTTTTCCTAGATTTGTTCATGAGAGGGACTACATGTACCTTCTCCTAGCTATTCTTCTACCTAAGATCAATGGTCCCTCCAAAGTGTCCCATATTAGATTGCATTTACCCATAGTATAGCATTTGTCTCATCTTGTTATGATTTCCTATCTTCTCTGCTACACTGATCTCCTGAGGGGCACTGTTATCTTCATTAATTAGTATCTAAGGATACATCAATTAGCTAATTCATTTTAAGCCTGCAAGAACATCAACTGTTTACCTAACCATAACACAGTTTATATTCAGAATTATTATATCCCTATAGAAAAGGTTTATAGGTTTAAATCAAAATAAAGTTTATTATTTAAACATGAAGGCTAAAGTTAGCAAGAAAAAAATAGTTTTTCTTATGTAGTAACTGAACAATGAAGTGTAAGAAAGTTCTATTTGAAAAATAAATGCAGACTGTAGTTATTAGTCCTTTATGGTTATCAAATGTACAGCATGTAGATATTTTCACTCATTCTGTGGGTTGTCTCTTTGCTCTTTTCATCATGTCCTTGGTTGTGCAAAATTTTGTAATTTGATCAGGCTCTTTTATTTATTTTTGTTGTCACTGTGATTGTTCTTGGAATCTTCTTCATGAATTCTTTGCTGAGGCTGATATCTATAAGAGTTTTGTCAACATTTTCTTCATTCTTATAGTTCCCTGTCTTAGGTATAAGTCTGTGAGTTAACTTTAGTGAGTGATGAGTGGTGAGTTAACTTTAGTGAGTGGTGAGTGGTATAAATCCTGTTTCAATCTTTTATACGTGGCTATCCAGTTTTGCTAGCATCATTTATTGAATAGGGATTCTTTTCCCCAGTGCATGTTTTAAGCAAACAAGTCCATTAAAAAGTGGGCAAAAGACATGAACAGAAACTTTTCAAATGAAAATATACTAATGGCTAAAAAACTCATGAAAAAATGCTCAACATCTCTAATCATTAGGGAAATGTGGATCAAACTACAATAAGATATTGCCTAACTCCAGTGAGGATGAAATACAAATGCTAGTGTGGATACCAAGAGAAAGAAACTCTTATATACTGTTGGTAGGACTGCAAACTAATAAAAACACTATGGAAAATTGCATTGCCATAACACAAAGAACTCATGGTAGACCTACTATTTGATCCAGTAATCCCATGGCTGAGTGTATACCCTAAGGAAAAAAGGTTGTTTTATAAAAAGGATACCTGTGGGCAGTGCCTGCAGCTCAGTGGGTAGGGTGCTGGTCCCATATACTGAGGGTGGCAGGTTCAAACCCGGCCCTGGCTGAACTGCAACAAAAAAATAGCCAGGCGTTGTGGCAGGC